>NC_026008.2:7533508-7678881 GCF_000442705.2 Elaeis guineensis | reverse complement strand
GTCCTAATCTGACTTGGACTCTTCATTTCTAATTCAATTCTAATCCAAATCAAGTTTGGATTGAAATCACTGATAAAATGAACCTAATCTAATTAGAAATACAAATATCTTATCAAATTTCTAATCTAATTAGAAATTAGCCAAGTCCAAACCCTGATCAAATCAGGATCAAATTTTTCTTGTAATCGGATTTGATCATATCAATCTCAATCTGAGTCAAACTGAATCTAATTCAATTAGACTTATTCAAAAGCTCTTTACTCAATCAAATTGAGTCAATTAATAATTTAATTACTAATTAATTCTCTATAAATGATAGAGTCCCAATCCCAGTGGATCTCTCTTACAGAATCCTAGTCCAAGTAGGATTCTTCACCAAAGTCACAATCCAATTGGACTCTTCAGCCATCAGATCTGACCAAATCTTCTAATGCGTGTGACCCCATAGATTCGAACCTAAGCCGGTAGTATAAGAATAATTTTCTACACCAATCGATGTAACCATCTAGTAATGATGACCCGATGACCGGATGGGTCGAAGTGTTGCAAAGCAACCTTCTAGAACCTACTGGCGTATGGTTACCGTATAATTTATCCCTTTGACCCCAATGCTCAAGGTGACTTGGGGTTTAACTGTCAACCCTAATTAAGTCGACCACATTATATTTTAACCTTTCAAATCTATCTAATGGATTATCTTGGCCAAGGTTTTGCTAAATTAAAATATACTGATGCATATCTTCTACCAATTCAGAGGGGTCAATTCCATCTTGACTCACACACTGACTTGGTAAGTACTTAACTATACCTAATATCCTTCCGTCACTAAGTTAGAAACTCAAATAGTCCAGTACTAAAGTACAGTGAGTTGCTTACAAGTCACCGTGATGGTCTCAGATCGGAGGGACACTTATACCCATACCCTTCACAAGGTACTTTTGACAGCAAAGTGCTCGGCACATAGTCACGTTCAATGCAAATATACTCCTACATTTCATCTGCATGCCATAACAGTGTCTCCACACTCCTTAGTTAAGAGGACAACCAACTCATATGGCACACAATGACCTACACTTGATATTACTATCGTCTTAGTAATAGTGTATCATTTGGTCATAAACAATTTTAAGGACTTAATGACAATCCTACTTTGTCGATTAATATATATAGTCTTAAGGACTTCATTACAACATAGAAGTTCAAAGATGATCAATTTGTAATGAAAATGTCAAATAACTTTTATTAATAAAAATTCATATATAGTTTACAAGATGAGCACAATCGTCTAACGATTGACTTTGGGACACATTTTTCAATAACTCCCATTTGGACTAAAGTCAATTGGTACAATATCGTATACCCATCTTCGATTTATAGTCATCAAACTCCCTAATTTTGAGAGCTTTAATAAATGAGTCGGCCAAGTTTTCCCTTCCATCGATCTTTCGAAGGTCGATGTCACCTCGATTCATGATCTCCCGGATAAGGTGACAACGATGTAGAATATATTTGGTGCACTGATGGGATCTCAGCTCCTTGGCTTAAGCAATGCCTCCAGTATTGTCGCAGTATAACAAGACAGGACCATCAACGGAGGGTGTCACTCCGAGTTTGTCGATAAACTTTTGTAACCATATAGCTTTCTTCGCAGCATCGGATGCCGCGATATACTTTGCTTCGCAAACAGAGTCTGCCACAGTATTCTGCTTGAAACTTTTTCAGCAGATTGCTCCACCATTTGGGGTAAAAATAATCTGACACACTCTTACTACCATCATGGTCTTAGTGAAAGCTAGAGTCGGTGAACACCACAAGTTTCAAGTTAGTTTCACCATGCACAAGCTACTGATCTTTAGCATTTCTTAAATACTTAAGAATAGTCTTTACGACCTTCCAGTGGTTTTTTTCTGGATCAGACTGGTATCTGCTCACTACCCCTAATGAGTATGCCACGTCTAGTCTCGTACATATCATAGCGTACATAATAGAATCCACTGTCGAAGCATATGAAACTCTACTCATATGCTCTCTCTTGAGTTGTCGGACAATCTTCTTTCGAAAGAGAAATTCTTTGGCCTATTGGAAGATAGTCTTTCTTAGAATTCTCCATGCTGAACCATTTCAGCATAGTATCTATGTACGTAGATTGGAAGAGCACGAGCAGCCTCTTAGATCTATCCCTATAGATCTTTATCCCTAGGATGTAGGCTGCTTCTCCTAGATCTTTCATGGAGAATTATGATGACACCCATACTTTTATTTCCTGTAATGTAGGGACATCATTCCCGATTAAGAGAATGTCATCCACATACAATATAAGAAATACAATTATTGAATCATTTGCTCACTTATATATGCAGGGTTCCTCTCCATTCCTAACGAAGCCATACGTTCTGATCACTTTATCAAAATGTATGTTCTAACTTCGAGATGCTTGCTTCAATCCATAAATGGATCTCTGAAACTTGTACATCTTAGACTCATCTGTGGATATGAATTCTTCAGGTTGTATCATATACACCTCTTTATTCAGCTCTCCATTTAGGAAAGCTGTCTTCACATCAATTTATCAGACTTCATAGTCCAGATATGTTGCTATCGTAAGCATGATCCGAATGGATTTAAGTATTGTCATAGAAGAAAATATCTCCTCATAGTCAATACCATAATACTGATGATAACCCTCGACAACCAAACAGACTTTATAGGTCTTCACCTTTCCGTCTGGACCCCTCTTCCTCTTGAAGACCCACTTACACCTTATGGGTTTTATCCCTTCAGGTGGGTCAACTAATATCCATACATCATTGACCTTCATGGATTCTATTTCGGATCTCAGGGCTTCAAGCCATTTATTAGAGTCAGATCTCTGCATTGCATCCATATAGGTGGTCGGATCCTCATCATTCTCATCGGATCTTCAAGAGGTACTCTGATAAACCTAAGTATCTGTCCGACTGATGCGGTACTCTATCGGATCACCTTAAGGATGTTTATTCATTGGGCTTCAGGTTTGATCTCATCAAATCTAATTCAGATTCAATCATTAGTGTCGGTTCTTCTACCTGTCGAACTTCATTAAGCTCGATTTTAGAGTCACTTATTCCTTCACTAAAGAATTCTTTTTCCAAAAAATATGCCTTACTGCTGACAAACACCTTTTGTTCAACAAGTAGGTAAAAGTAATATACCCTCATTTTCTTAGGGTACCTTACGAAATTACACTTATCGGACTTAGGACTGAGCTTGTCAGTTTGTAATCATTTAACATAAGCTAGACACCCCCAGACCCTAAAGTAAGAGAGGTTCAGCCTACGTCCTGACTATATCTCATATGGTGTCTTACTAACTGACTTGCTCAGAACATCATTGAGCATAAGACAGGCTGTTTCAAGTGTATATCTCTAAAAAGAGATCGGCAGAGTTGCAAACCCCATCATGGACCAAATCATGTCCAACAAGGTTCGATTCTTCCTTTCTGAGATGCTATTATGCTGTGGTGTCCCTAGAGGGGTCCATTGGGAGAGAATCTCATTCTCTTCTAGATATGTCAAAAATTCACTGGAAAGGTATTCACCTCCTCAGTCAGATCGAAGAATTTTAATACTTTTTTCAATTTATTTTTCTACTTCATTATGAAACCGTTTGAACATTTCAAACGATTCGGACTTGTGTTTCATCAAGTAGACGATCCAAACCTAGATAGGTCATTTGTGAACGTGATGAAGTAGCTATACCTTCCTCTGGCATATATGCTCATGGGTCTATGTACATCGATATGTATCAGACCCAGCACATCACTAGCTCGTTCATCTTTTTCGGTAAAAGGTGACTTGGTCATCTTTCCAAGCAAACAAGACTCACAGGTAGGTAACGATTCATAATCGTGTTTATCAAGAATTCCTTCTTGAGCCAACCTATTCATCCTGTTCTTGTTGATATGACCTAGCCTTCAATGCCAAAGGTAGGCATCTGTGACATCATCTATTTTAGAGCATTTATTTGAAATGTATATTACATTAGGTCTAGATACAATATAGATACCATTGTTCAACTGTCCACGTAAAATTGTAACACCATTCAAAATGATATCATAAAATTTTTTCTTTATTAATATTTCATAATTTGAATTGGCCAAAAGGCCTACAAAAATAATATTTAAAAGAAAACTAGGACAGTAATGACACTCATTAAGAACAATATATTGAGACTCGAATACAAGCTTGATGATTCTTAAATCTAGAACTGGAATTGATCTTCCATCTCCAACATTCAGGAATCTCTCATCTTTTCCAAATCTTCTAGTGACCTGAAGACCCTGCTACGAAATGCAAATATGAATAGGGCTTCCAGTATCCAATACTCAGGTTATTGTATCTATAAGAGAGAAGTTACAAGGTATTATTATATAAGTACCTTATCTAGCAACTAATTGCTTCTTCTTCTTTGGCCTGTTCGGGTCAAGAAAAGCGATATACTGAGGATAATTCCTCTTTCAATGATCCTGCTTCTTGCAAAAGAAGCATTCTACCTGACTTTGATCAGCCTTGAAATTAAGTTTCTGGGACTGACTCCCAGCACCAGACACCTTCTTATTCTTCTTCTTTTTCTCTTTCTTAAAGGGACGATGACTATCCGAAGAAGACCCTCCCACTAGATTCACTATTCCTTGTAAAGTTGGTGATCTTTCTCAAAAGTCTGTAGCAACCCCAATGGACCGTGATAGTTGACTACAGGCTTCATCATTTTGAAATGACTGAGGAACGGCAGGTAGGACTTGGGAAGAGAGTTCAGGATCGCATCTTTCCCCAGTGTTCATGCAAAGAGAAGCCGAGTTTGCTCAATTTTTCAATCTACTCGACCATGTATAATATATGATCAGTAATAGATGCACCCTCCCTCATCCAGACATTGAAAATGGCACAACTACTCTTGTGCCATTCAACATCGTCAAGAGTACCAAAGGAATCCCTCAACACTTGAGTATTTCCTCTGGCTGAGCTTCTTCAAATTTTTGGTTGAACTCGTCATTCTTGGAGGCTCACATGAAGCAACGAATCATGGTGTGATCGTTGAGCCACTTCAAATAAGTATCTCGAATTGCTCCTCCGATATTAGGAGCAGGCTCCTCATGTGCTGGATCCAATATCACATAAAGGATTCGCTCGTGCTCCAAGACAATCTTTAATTTCTGATACAAATTATCAAAATTCAATCTGATAAGCTTCTCACTATCTAACAGTGATCGGAGTGACAAGTTTGAGGCCATTTTTGCACATACAAAGAAAGAACAAAGCCTAATTAGTATATGAATTTATTAATCCTAAAGACTTGAACTTTAGTCTAAAGGTCCTCTCACTATTTTATACGAATTGATAGTCTCTACCTTCAATTCGAGAAATTACCTTAATTTCTTAGTAGGTACTAGAATCCACACAGACTACATATAAGTCCGAAGATGGCTCGATCAACCCATATGCACCTATGGGTAGGTTCTTAATCAATTATTTTTTCAAATAATTTTTAGTATTTAATTTAGCCTCAGATTTTATTTCAGTAGGTGATGGGCCTCTACTAAAAGTTTTGGTTAGGTCAAACCATTAACATGAATCTACTCAGTGATTCTACCTAATGAGTGATCAGGCCCGAAGATGGCTCGATCTGTTGGATTTTGGGATTTGATGCATGCATATGTGTTTCAAAATTTTTATTTTTTAAATATCATAGTGGAGAATAAGATTAAAACAATTTTAATCTTAATTTTACATGCATAAAAATATAAAACCACATGATCTATTTCATATGCTGAAATTGATATATGCTGAAATTCAGATTGTGATCAAATCACATATCTGTTTCGCAATCTCTTTCTTCAAAACTAGATCTGAAAGAGAAGAGACTCTCTCTTAGCTGCACAAGTATCTGGCCTCTATGAGTATCCACTTGGGATGAGTCTGGAACAGTCCTCTTTAATCTGAATTTTGGTTCTCCAAAATTCAGCCTGCTAAATCTGAACGAAGTCTGGACGCAATCAACACTTAATCTTTCTCCTTGATCTTCTTCTTCTCTTCTTCTCTAGAGTTTCTTCTTACTATGTGCTTCTATCAGATATTAGAAACCAACAAGGAAGAGGCACCCAAACTCTTTTGGGCATGAAACTCTTTGGAACGTGCGTCCCAAGGAAGGGGTGTATAGAACACCCAAGAGGAGAGAAAGAGAGAGGAAGAGAGGGCATGGGGAGAGCCTTTGGGTGTAAGGGGCTACTGGTTTTAATGCTCCAGAGACCTTAGGGGAGGTCTCTTTAAATAGGCATAAGGATTGAATCCTATTCAATCTCATAATACAAGTCCTACTTACATTAGGATTCCTATTAACTTAAGTTATCCAACTTACATTAGGAAGCCCATTAGGTGCCAATAATTGGAGCCCTTGCACCCATAATTAGACATCCCAAAACATATCCAAGAGATGTCCTATATGAAAATAAAAGGCCCTCTAATCAATGGACACGCCCAAATTGATCAAATCAAGGTGGCGTCCCAAAATAACTATCAAGGAGATTCATAAGGGACTTGCATCCTTAATTTATGTGATCCATAATCTTAGACACCCAATAATTGAAGTTTCATAAATCTTATTCATGTAGGTTATTAGCAAATAATTAAGTTAGAATTAATTTATCAAATAAGTAATCCCAATGAAAATAGAAATTGGATCCAACCATGTGCTAGCAAGGTTACCATGAACCCAATGGGTTTCTCTAAACCCAATTGACACCTCATAAGCTCAATTACTTATTCCAAGCCTAATCCCTTTATTGTGTGATCTCATAAGTTTAATTCTATTTAGTAGTGAGATATACAATGATCTCTATCATTATATCATTGAAACTCTTTTCAATGGATCGGAATAATTTTACTCTAACTCAACAAGGATTGTCGATTCAGAACAACCTTAGTGAGCTCTCACAATCTACTAGTGACATCTAGCAGTATATGGTAGCAATCCAGTAGAACTGAAATAAACCTCTAGGTGTAGTTAATGTATAATTCAGTCCTTCTATCGTGAGTCCCAACTAGATGGAAGGTCGTGGATAAATCGTCAAACCTCAACATCGATCATATGATAGATTCAATCAGCGTAAGTCCATATGTGATTCTATAAAAATTCTTTTCCATCAATCACACTGCTATGGCCATAGACTTAAGGACTCAGCCTCTTAAATCCTATAGGACTACTCCCTTTTGCTAGGGTTGATAGATCTCATCTTGATGCATACCCCACTCCTACAATGGACCAACTGTTGCCAACTTTCACTACAAGGGCTCCTTGAGACCCTTGTTGATGTGTCAGTCAAACTTCAGCAGTCTTACTGTGAGCAGTAGTGTCATCTCAGATCAAAAGATCATACAACTGCAGCATCAAGAAAGTCACTAACGAGTGAGCAGACATCCATGTGACTTCTCGTGTTGGTCACGTTCAGTGCTAGTTATTTTTTAACAACCACCTGCACTCTCGCTCTAGTGTCTCTACACTGTAGACTTGAGATCCATCTGTCTGAAAGAAGTAATCTGTATACTGGTCTATCCAGATCAATCACCATCCCCATGATGATCCTATGATCAGGATGAAGGAAAAAACCACCTTTTTCCTTGTAGGATCTTCCAGATTTCATCAAATCTGGGGTGGAATAATTTAAAAAAAAATTTATCCTATATTTATTTTAGATCTAAATCTCTAGATTTAATTTTATTATCTAATATTAATTCAAAAATAAATCTAAAAATATGAGAAAATATGAAATACCTCAAGGGTAATCTGATTACCCTGTAGATGATCGCAGCAAGCCTGAGGTTTTGATTTAACCATGCAATCGTCTGGCCTCCACCAGTATCCACTCAGGTAGGATCTAGATCATCTGCTCCTCATGAATCTCTACTCCAAAATTCAAAACTAAATCTGATTAGGAAGATCTTCAAAAGTCTTCCTGAAGTTGGAGCAGCAGCCTGTCGAAGAAGTCCTGCAGCCTTCCTGTTCAAGGCGTCACCACACCTTAGACCTTTGCCAGATGGATGTCCAACTCCTTGGATGTGAAGAGGAGAGGGAGAGCTATAGATGGGATGTGGAGAAGAGGAAAGGGGATGGCAGCTTTGATAGGTTTGGTGCAATCACTCAAAACCCTAGGCGCAGTGCCACATCATTCGACCAATCAGAAAATTTTAATAAATCCAGAAAAATTTTGATTGATAGAGTAATGTCATTTGATCATATCAGATAAGAACCCCTACTCTCTCTCCTATGTTGACACCATCTTTGGATAAGCACAAAGGAAGGTTGGCGCCAACTAGTCCATGTTGATCAAGACTCTCCATCCTTATCCACTTGGGGCGCCCACTTAATCCAATTGGGCTCACGCTATAATCTGATTATGGTACCCAATTTAATATGGATTTGGCATGTGGACACTCCACAAAAATCCTCCAATAAGCTCTTGCCAAGTGGCCTTCAGTTTAAGACCCATATGTCAACATTTGACAGATGTCCTAAAATGAAAATGGCAGGTGTCAGGAATTAGCAGGTGTTGTCTTAAATTCATCTCATGAATTAAGACAAGGCTTTTTTGAGCTGGACAAGCTTCATTTAACTGAAAGAAATCTTCTCAAGATTCTCTGGGTGAGTCAAATTACATTTGGCTCAGTCGAGATAGAAAAGATTACACGAGGAGAAAGTTAGGCTCAATCGTGTGCTAGCACGATTTTCTTGAACCTAATTGGATCTAATCCAAATCAATTGGGCTAGCCCAATTGATGACATCTAGATCCTAACCCTTGTTAGTGTGACCTAGTTAGGTTCAATTCTGTATGGTAATGAGACATGTCGTGATCTCATCATCGAAACTCCTTTCGATGAATCAGAACTCTTCTGATTCAAATAATTAGAATGATCGATCATCAAGATCATTCTAATTGCTCTCAAAATCTACCAGTGACACCTAACAGTATATGGTGGTAACTCATCAGAACTGAAGATGAACCTCTCGATGCAGCTACCTGTGTGATTGAGTTCCTCTATCATGAGTCCCGACTGAATTAGGGTTAAGATGAACTCGTCAAACTCAACATCAGTCATATGAATTAATCGATCGATCCGAGTCCGATGTGAAACCCTAATGGAAAACTCTTTTTCCATTATTTACTTTGCCATGGCTATGGGCTTAAGGACTCGATCTTTCGATCATCATAGGACTACTCTTCTCATCTACCGAGGTTGATAGATCCCATCTTGGTGCGACCTAGTTCCTACAATGAATATGCTACAGCCAACATACACCTCAGGGTTTCGAATGGCTAGAAGATCGAGTTATGGTGTAGTCAAACTATAACACACTAAAGGTGAACTGTCGATGTACCTTAGGTCAAAGAACTAGACACACAACTGCAGCATCGAGCTAGTCATCGACGAGAAGGTAGACTTCCTTATGACTGCTCGAGGTGATCATGCTCAGTACTCTCATTTTCAACGAATATCTGTACTCTCGCTTTGGTGTCTCCACACTGTAGACTCAAGACACATCTACCCTAAAAAAGCGATCGTACACTAACCTTCCGGATCGATCACCATCCTTGTGATGATCCTATGGTCAGGAACTGTTTATGAGTTAGTTATGTAAATTCATGCCTTAAATTTTCAACTCTTGAAAATATGAATTGACATTTCTGCTAACTCAAAGGATGTATCACAGACACAATGTACACAATGTGATAGAAGAATAATCTATTTATTGATTTATAGTCAAAATTATAAATTTGCCCTTAGATTTGTACAGGAATGTGTCAGCCAATCTGGCATCTAGGGCACACATCTAACAAACTCTCACTTGACCTAATGCCAATTGGCTACATATCTAAGTCCCATCTTCTCAAGATGGGCTTCGATCTTCTGCTGGCCCAATGGCTTTGTCAGTGGGTCTGCCACATTGTCTATGGAGTCGACTCTCTTAACCTCGACATAATCTTTTTCGAGGTAATCACAGATCAGATGGAATTGCCGCTCGATATGCTTGGACTTTTGGTGAGACCTTGGCTCCTTAGGTAGGGCTATGGTGCCATTATTGTCGCAGTAAAGAGGGATGGCATCCGATGATATCATTCCAAGCTCTGCGATAAACTTTTTGTACCAGAATGCCTCCTTCGCAGCTTTCGATGCAGCAATATACTCTGCCTCCTTGGTGGAATCAGCAATCACCGTCTGCTTGAAACTCTTCCAGCTAACTGCATCATTATTGCAAATGAACAGACTCCCAGATATCGACTTTCGATCATCTATATCAGACATAAAGTCTAAGTCTGTATATCCCTGAATCTGGAGTTCTCCATTCTCAAAGACTAGAAACATATCCTTAGTCCTTCTCAAGTACTTAAGGATACATTTCACAGAAGTCCAGTGCTCTTCGTCTGGATTCGACTGATATCTGCTTGTGACACTCATAGCATGGGCTATATCAGGTCGGGTACATAGCATGGCATACATGAGGATCCCTATTATCGAAACATAAGGGATTTTGCTCATGCGTTCAATCTCCTCAGGTGTGCTAGGGCATATCTTCTTGGAGAGACGAATGCCATGTCTAAAAGGTACTAAACCTCTTTTGGAGTTTTTCATGCTAAACCTTTTTAGCACCTCCTCTATGTACATCTTCTGTGAAAGTCCCAGCATCCTATTTGGTCTATTTCTATAGACCTTAATACCTAGTATAAAGGATGCCTCTCCTAGATCTTTCATAGAGAACTCCTTAGACAACCATACTTTGACTGAGGTCAACATGGGAATGTCATTTCTAATTAGGAGGATGTCATCTACGTACAATATGAGGAAGACAACTGTGCTCCCATTGACCTTTTTGAGCACACATGGTTCCTCCTCATTCTTGATGAAACCAAATGTTTCGATCACATCATTGAAACGAGTATTCCAGCTCCAAGATGCTTGCTTAAGTCCATAAATGGACTTTTGCAGCTTGCAGACCTTGTGATCATCATCACTGGATGTGAAACCAAGTGGCTGTTCCATATAGATATCTTTCTCAAGATGTCCATTTAAGAATGTCATTTTCACGTCCATCTGTCATATTTTATAATCGAAATAGGCTGCAATAGCAAGCAATGTACGGATGAATTTTAGCATGGCTACAGGCGAGAAGGTATCCTGATAGTCAATGCCTTCACGCTGACTATAACCTTTCGCTACGAGCCTAGCCTTGAATGTCTCTATATTTCCATCTGCACCTATCTTTCTCTTGAAGATCCATTTACACCCAATAGGTACAATACCTTCAGGTGGATCTACCAAGATCCAGACTTGATTTGAGTACATTGAGTTAATTTCTGATTTCATTGCCTCTAACCATTTCTTGGAGTCGATATCTGATATCGTCTCATCATAGGTCTTGGAATCATCACCATGAGCCCCATTTTCCATGAGAAATATTTTCTCTACATCCTCCTGTATGGTACCTAAGTACCTTTCAGGAGGACGGAAAACCCTAGTCGATCTACGAGGTGGAAGAGATTATGTTAGGACTGGTTCTAATTGAATGGGTTCCTTAGGTTCTTTAGCTCATTGCTCTTGGGAGACATTCTCCTTGAGCTTAATTATTCTTCCGATGCCACCATCTTGAATAAACTATTTTTCAAGAAAAATAGTATTTCGACTCACAATCACATTGTGATCTTTCAGAATATAGAAATAGTATCCTAATGACTCTTTAGGATATCCTATGAATCGAGCTCTAAAAGATCTGAACTCTAACTTGTCTGCCTGCTGTCTCTTGACATGAGCCGGACAACCCCAAATTCTGAGATGATTCAGACTTGGCTTCTTACCATGCCATATCTCATATAGTGTGGTAGGAATGGTTTTAGATGGAACCCTATTCAATACATATATTGCTGTCATGAGACAATGTCCCTAAAAAAATTCAGGGAGGTTCATGAAGCTCATCATGGAATGGACCATATCTAACAGGGTCCGATTTCTCCATTTTGAAACCCCGTTGAGTTGTGGCATTCCAGGTGGAGTCCATTGAGAGACTATGCCATTGTCATTAAGATAGTCTAAGAACTTTCAACTAAGGTATTCACCTCCTCGATCTGATCGAAGAACCTTAATGGACTTTTCTGTTTATTTTTCTACTTCATGTCTGAATTCTTTGAACCTTTCAAAAGCTTCAGACTTGTGTTTCATTAGAAACACATACCCATACCTAGACATATCATCGGTAAAGATAATGAAGTAGATATAGTTGCCTCTAGCCGGCACATCAAATGGGCCGCACACATCTGTATGTACTAGGGCAAGTAGGTCTGTGGCCCTTTCCCCATGTCCTACAAAAGGGAGTTTGGTCATTTTGCCTTGAAGGCATGATTCACAAACTGGATATGACTCGGAAGTCAACGGACTCAACGGCCTGGATTTCTCCAATTTGTTAACCCTGTCTTCTGCTATATGACCTAGCCTTAGGTGCCACAAATACCTATCATTTAGACTATCTCTAGGCCTTTTAATTCCTATGGTATTCACATTTTGCTCGATATTAAATACAGATACATTAATATGTAGCTGATAAAGATCGTTAATAAGAAAATCATTTGCAACTTTATTATTTTCATAAAATATGTTACAATGGTCCTTATGAAAATTAATCACATAGCCTTCTTGTGCTAAATATGAAACAGAAATCAAATTCTTGCTTGCTGCAGGCACATAATAACAATCTCTAAGAAATAAATCTAATCCTAATGGTAATCGTAGAGGGTAGGTTTTCATGGCCACAGCAGCAACTCTTGCCCCATTCCCGATGCGTAGGATCATCTTCCCATCCCTCAGCCTCCTGCTTTCCTCAAGATCCTGCATAGAAGTGCACAAATGAGCACTAGAACCAGAGTCAAGCACCCAACTGGATGCAGAAGAAACCGTAAGATTAGATTCTAAAATGAGCATACCTCCAGAAGGACCATCCTTCTTGTTCTTCAGGGTGGTCAGGTACTGAGGACAATTTCGCTTCCAATGGCCGTCTGATTGGCAGTGGAAATATTTTTCCTTTTCAGCAGCCTTCTTCTTTGGTTCTGTCTTCTTCTTCTTTCCATCCACCTTCTGCTTCTTCGCAGACTTCTTTTTCTTTTCAAAAGATTTTTTCTTGAAAGAAATCTACTCCACAGTAAGAACTGAGTCTTTTAAACCCTTCATAGGAAGCTCAGCCTTAACCAGCATGTTCATTAACTCGGCCAAGGTACACTGCATCTTATGCATATGGAAGTTCATGATGAACTGATCATATGCATCGGACAAGGACTGAAGGATCATATCATTCTGAAAATCCTTGTCTAAGATGATACCAAGCTTCTCAAGCTCCTCAAGATCCTTGATCATTGTCAAACAATGATCTTGGAATGACTGCCCATCATGCATTTTAGCCTTAAAAAATCTTTGACAGACTTGATACTTGGCTGTGTGACTTTGTTCACCAAACAACTCTTGTAGGTGAGCCAATATTTGATGGGTAGTCATAATATTCTCATGTTGGCACTGCAAGTCATCAGACATTGCACCCAACATGTAGTACCTTGCTTTGTTATCATCATCCGTCCACTTTTCCAGAGCGCTCTCTGTTCAGCAGTCAGACGTGCTGGCATGGCAGGTGGGTCCTGGTCCAAGATATGGGTCAATTTTTTGAAACCTAGAATAATTCTGTAGTTCCTTATCCAGTCCTTGAAATTGGATCCAGTCAATCTGTGGGTGTCTAGTATTTTGGTCAGGGGGTTTGAGGCAGACATATTTTCTGTAGAGAGTCAAAAGTTTTTAGTTAGATTTTGTAATCAGACTTAATCAATTTGTTTAAAAATTTTATTTTTAAATAAATTAGGCTCCCACTATTTTCTCAGATCCCTATACTCCCTTGGTAGAGATGTGAAAATCTCTGTGATTAGTGATTTCTAGTGGGTGGTGCGGTCTCATCGACTGGCTCACCACCTTACCTAACAGTTATTGGTGATGGATTAACCGATGAGTGGACAACTCTTATCCAATGATTCTCTAATCATGGTGTACCCAAAATATGGTGTCCGAAATATTGCTCCAATCCTTCGTTAAGTCAAACCCACCATTTTCACGAACTAGATTCTTGATTGGGTCCCTCACCGTATCCAGAATATTGAGCCCAACCCATCCTCTAATTCATAGCATCCAATGCCTAATGGATATGGTTGCGTCTTTTCGATGCGACTGAGCTACTGTATCCAGTCGAGAACAATCAACTCCGGAAAGGGCCCACACATCCACAATGGTGGAAGACCTAGACTTAATATTTTTTTAGGGAGATTTGATTTAGGTCTCTTTAAACTTGGTTTGACATAGTCATAATAATTATGACTAACCTAGTGGCATGGGTTAGCTCGAATTGTTAGCCACCTCTAATCAGAACTGGATTGACACATATGGCCAGATAAGTGAGACCGGTGGAAGGGATATGCCATTAACTCAACAAGAATGCATTCGAGTCGAGTAGCTCCCAATTAAAAATCAGTCGGTCGCATCTGCCCAACTTACCTTGGATACCAAATTATCGAACCAGAACTAATTGGGTTAGCCTACAATCCAGGCTCTAACCACTGAGCCAAATTAGGTCTTAACTTGATCGAGTCACATCTAAATGTAATTCAACCTTGATCCAGACTTAATCCTATTAGGCTGGTCAATTATTAGCTTTCATGATCTCACCTAACCAACTGTTGATTCGATTTGATCAACTGCTAGACCTAATTGAGCTACCCAAGCCCGAACTTAATTTTATGAAAATGACTTAGATTTGAAATTCTCAATTTTAGAGCTAATTTAATTTCATAAGCTTAATTCATTAATTAAGTCTTGGGTTCATAAACAAAACATGTAAAATAAATTCTAGGATTTCAGGATCTAGGATTTTGCAGAAAAGTAAGTTTTTGATTTCTGATTAAGGATGAACGTGCAGCACCCCTACACGTCATAAGAACACCCATTGAATGGGAGGAGAGGGCCTTTAAACCCTACTTTATTCTTATGACCAGACAGCCATGAGGAACATCTTAATCAGAAATATAAATTTAACTACAAAACTAGTTAGATCTAAATTTACATATTACATATACAATTTAAGATCTAACTAATACATGCTTTGCATACATCTCATGTATCAAAAATTTATCTAATTAACATGCTTTCAGATTTAATATATCACATATAATATTTAAAAAATAAAATTTAAATGGAACTATTCAACATAAAATTTATTCTAGACAGTTACTAGAACAATTCTACAACTAGTCTAGACATGCAACAGATCAATCTTATGTATTATCCAAATTTTTATTTTTTATTTTGATCTGAATATAACATTTATATCATCAAAAAATAAAGAATAAATTAGACCTAAATTATATTTTAATCTCATTAAAACATAAACTTACAAGACTATTCATAGATCAAACTATACCTAGTCTAGTCATGCATCTCATGCATGTTAGATCTTCTCAGATTTAATTTTAAATATTTTAATTTTAGATCCTATCATATCTAATGTGATATCTAAAATTATTTAATATTAGATAAATTAAAAATAAAATTAGATCTAAATTAGATCTAAAACTGAGCCATAAACCTGGCTCTGATACCAGTTGAAAGAAAAAACCACCTTTTTCCTTGTAGGATCTTCCAGATTTCATCAAATCTAGGGTGGAATAATTTAAAAAAAAATTATTCTATATTTATTTTAGATTTAAATCTCTAGATATAATTTTATTATTTGATATTAATTTAAAAATAAATCTAAAAAATATGAGGAAACATGAAATACCTCAAGGGTAATCTGATTACCTTGTAGATGATCGCAGCAAGCCTGAGGTTCTGATTTAGCCACACAATCGCTTGGCCTCTACCAGTATCCACTCAGGTAAGATCTAGATTATTTTCTTCTCACAAATCTCTGCTCCAAAAATCAGAACTAAATCTGATTAGAAAGATCTTCAAAAGTCTTCCTGAAGTTGGAGCAGCAGCCTGTCGAAGAAGTCCTGCAGCCTTCCTGTTCAAGGTGTCACCACGCCTTAGACCTTTGCCAGATGGACGTCCAACTCCTTGGACGTGAAGAGGAGAGGGAGAGCTACAGATGGAACATAGAGAGGAGGAAAGGGGGTGGTAGTTTTGATAGGTTTGGCACAATCACTCAAAACCCTAGGCACAGACAGGGTTTATATAGACCCTGCTGCGCTGCACAGTGCCACATCATTCGACCAATCAAAAATTCTAATAAATTCAAAAAAAATTTGATTAGTGGAGTGATATCATCTGATCATATCAGATAAGAACCCTCACACTCTCTCCTATGTTGGCACCATCTTTGGATAAGCACAAAGGAAGGTTGGCGCCAACTAGTCCATGTTGATCAAGACTTTCCATCCTTATCCACTTGGGGCACCCACTTAATCCAATTGGGCTCACGCCATAATCTGATTATGGAACTCAATTTAATATGGATTTAACATGTGGACACTCCACAAAAATTTTTCAATGAGCTCTTGCCAAGTGGCCTTCAGTTTAAGATCCATATGTCAACATTTGACAGATGTCCTAAAATGAAAATGGCAGGTGTCAGGAATTAGTAGGTGTTGTCTTAAATTCATCTAATGAATTAAGATAAAGCTTTTCTGAGCTGGACAAGCTTTATTTAGACTGAAAAAACCTTCTCAAGATTTTTTGGATGAGTCAAATCATATTTGGCTCAGTCGAGATAGAAAAGATTACACGAGGAGAAAGTTAGGCTCAATTGTGTGCTAGCATGATTTTCTTGAACCTAATTGGATCTAATCTAAATCAATTGGGCTAGACTAATTGATGACATCTAGATCCTAACCTTTGTTAGTGTGACCTAGTTAGGTTCAATTCTGTATGGTAAGAGAAATGTCATGATCTCATCATCGACATCATCGAAACTTCTTTCGATGGATCAGAACTCTTCTGATTCAGATAATTAGAATGATCGATCATCAAGATCATTCTAATTGCTCCCAAAATCCATCAGTGACATCTAACAGTATATGGTGGCAACCCATCAGAACTGAAGATGAACCTCTCGATGCAGCTACCTGTGTGATTGAATTCCTCTATCATGAGTCCCGACTGAATTAGGGTTAAGGTGAACTCGTCAAATCCAACATCAGTCATATGAATTAATCGATCGATCCGAGTCCGATGTGAAACCCTAATGAAAAACTTTTTTTCCATTATTTCACTCTGCCATGGCCATGGGCTTAAGGACTCGATCTTTCAATCATCATAGGACTACTCCTCTCATCTACTGAGGTTGATAGATCCCATCTTGATGCGACCTAGTTCCTACAATGAATATGCTACAGCCAACATACACCTCAGGGTTTTGAATGACTAAGAGACCGAGTTATGGTGTAGTCAAACTATAACACTCTTAAGGTGAACTATCGATGCACCTCAGGTCAAAGAACTAGACACACAACTGCAGCATCGAGCTAGTCATCGATGAGAAGGTAGACTTCCTTATGACTGCTTGAGGTGGTCATGCTCAGTAATCTCATTCTCAATAAATACCTGTACTCTCGCTTCGGTGTCTTCACACCGTAGACTCATGACACATCTATCCTAAGGAAGCGATCGTACACTAACCTTTCGGATCGATCACCATCCTTGTGATGATCCTATGGTCAGGAGTTGTTTATGAGTTAGTTATGTAAATTCATGCCTTAAATTTTCAACTCTTGAAAATATGAATTGACATTCCTGCTAACTCAAAGGATGTATCACAGACACAATGTACACAATGTGATAGAAGAATAACCCATTTATTTATTTATAGTCAAAATTATAAATTTATTCTTAGATTTGTACAGGAATGTGTCAGCCAATCTGGCATCTAGGGCACACATCTAACATAGGAGCAATTTAGGAATTAACCATCAATGATATATGCCTCAAATTCTCAACTCTTTGAGAATATATGTCATCATCTTCTCAATCCCTTGGATGATTCATGGACACATAGATATGATTGATAATATAACTGCCCAATAAGTACAAAATCATGTCCTAGAGATATAAAATGTGTCAGTCAAGATTGACTTCTAGAGCATACATCCAACAATCTCCTACTTGCACTAAAGTCAATTTGCCATGTACCAAGTCCTATTTTCACAAGACAGGCTATAGTCTTAGGCTAGCCAAGTGATTTACTAGTGGGTCATCCACATCACATGTGGAGTTTGCTCTCTGCACCTCTATATATTTTTTCTCAAGGTAGTCGCATGTTCTGCTGTTCTATGTGCTTGGATATCTGGTGAGACCTAGGCTTTTTAGCACGAGTTATGGTGCCATTGTCTTTGCAGTATAGTGTCACGGCATCTGATGGTATGACAACTACTTCTGCAACTAACATTATAATCAGAATGCATCCTGCACATCTACATATACTCAGCTTCCATTGATCGATTATTTAGAATCCTTTCAAGATATCGACATAGAAACACATCCATCACGTAGATATTCTACCATCAACATCAAATATAAAGTCTGAATTGGTGTATCCTTCCTCTCCTAGCTTTGATCCTTTTTCGAACATATCTTCAATTCTTCTTAAGAGCTTAAGGATATTTTCATAGTAATCCAGTGCTCATAGCTTGGATACAACTGATATCTACTTGTGACAATCACGGTATAATCAGTTTAAGTACTTTATGGCATACGACTATGTCTGAGAGGATAGCAAATCTCTCTCCGAGATTTCTATGCTGAACGCTTTCAGCATCCGATCTCTATACTTTATATGAAAACACAAGCATCCAATTGCATCTATCTTTATAGATCTTTAGGATGCTCACTTTATGTCTTTCATGGAGAAATCTATATTCAACTATATTTTAATCGATGTCAGTATTAGACACTCCCACTGACCCTTTTGAAACCCATAATTCCTCATATTTGATCAAATGATTTGATCATATCATTGAAATAAATGTTCCAACTCTAAGGGTATTGTGGTCTTGGTGATCACCTATCATAAGAAGTAAAATCCATAGGCTATTCTATATAGAAATCTTTAAAAGATCTCTACTCAGAAAAGCTATTTCATATCTTTTCTTGGAGTCGATATCTCACATCACCTCGTTGTAGATTCTGGGATCATCTCTATGTTTCCTATCTTCCATGAGAAATGATTTTCTCTACATCCTCTGTTAAATATACTCAAGTACCTTTCGAGAGGATTGGAGATCCTACTATGTGTATGAGGTAGAGGAGAAATACATATCTACTGGCTCATGATTAAAATGTTCTTAAGGTTTCAAGGCTCCCTACTCTTCAGAGACACTCTCTTAGAGCTTAACTTTTCTTTCACTACTTCATCTTGGTTAAACAGTTTTCTAAGAAGATAGCATTGAGTCATAATCATATTGTAATTTCATCGGAAAGTAACATCCCAAACTCTTTTAGGAAGAGCTTTATAGACCTATCCTCTAATATATCCACCTACTGTCCTAGACACAGGCTGGATATCCTTGAATCTCAAAATAATCAAGATTCAGTTCTCACCATATCATATCTTATATGGTGTGGTAGGAACAGGTTTAGAGAGAATCCAATTTCATAGAAATAAAGCATGTCCCTAAAGAAATATAAATAAATCAGTGAATTTCATTATAGACCAGATCATATCTCATATAGTCCTATGACTCTTTTTATCTCATTGAGCTGAGATTTACTAAGAGGGGTCCAATATGAAATAATATTATTTTATGAGATAATCTAGAAATTTTTTTCAATGGTATTGCATCCTCGATCCAATCGAAGTACCATCAAAATTTTTTTGATTTATTTCTCTACTTACATCTGAATTTTTTGAACCTTTCAAAAATTTTAGAGTTGTATCTCATATACAAAGTAGAGACAATCTTTTTGGTTAGCACATCACATGGGCTACACACATCAAATGTGTACAAGGATAAGTATCTCAGTGGTTCTTTTCGTCTTGTCCTACAAGAGTAGCTTGGTCATATTTTCTCAAAGAGATGATGCACAAACTAGATTTGACTCAACAGTCAATGAGCTCAAGCCCATATTTTTTCAGTTTGTTAATCATTTCTTCTCCAATATAACTTAGCTATAGATTTCACATATACTTTAAATTTTATCTCAATTTTAGATCTCTCAGATCCAATGGCATTCACTGATTGCTCAATTAAGTTCACATATGCATCAACATGTAAATGATAGAGACTGTCTCTAAGAACTAAATCCAAACGATGATCGCAAAAGATAGATACCCATGGCCACAGCAGCAACTGTTGCCCTATAGCCAATTCAAGGGTTACTTCCTCAGCCCTCTACCTTCCCATCGACTCTATACTAGAGTTTGTAGCTCAACTAGGAGAAGAAGAAATCGTAAGGACAATATTGAGCAATTTTGACATACCTACTCTAGGTGTGTTTTTGTTTCTTTAGGCTCTCCAGGTATTTACCTCTGAACTCTTTCAAGATTTCTTTGTTATCAACATTTTGATCAATTCAGATAAAGTGCCATGATGGTCTTTCATATGGTAGTTTACCATAAACTATCCATATAAACAAATCAGGGATCACAAGATCAAATCCATAAGCAATTTCTTATGCGTGATCATGTCGAGCCTTTTAAGCTCTTTAATGTCCTCGATCATTATCAAATAACGATCATAGACTGTCTGTCCATCATGTATCACATGCACTGTGCGACTCTGATCACCTCACAACACTTGTGGATGAATCAACATGTTATTGGCAGTGTACATATACTCATGCATAGTGCCTATCTTTATTGTCATTGTCCATCCACTCATCAAGTATAGCTCGTTGACTATAGATTGGATGGGTTGTTAACATTAGAATAACCTGATAGAGCATATTGCTTAATTTTCTAAAATTAAGAATAATTCTTAAGTTTGTAAGCTAGTCTATGTACTCGATTTCGGTTAATCGGTTGATATCTAGGATTCAAGCTAGAGGGTTAGAAGCTGACACAATGAACAGAGAGAGCAAAGATTCTAATTGGGTGTTTGTATTTATTTTATAATTTTGCTTTAGAGACTTTTAGATGTAAAAAGAGACTCTCATTATTTTATCAAAACTCCCACACTTTTCAGAAGGAGAAACGAAAATCCTAATGTGACAATTAGGTTTCTAATGGGTGCTGCGGTCCCACTGATGCCGTACACCTCACCTAACAATTATTGGTAACATGAATAAACACCGATGCGTGGACAACTCTTTGCCCAGATGCTTCTCTAAGCATATTGCAGCCACTTGGTCTCTAAGTCATATGGGCTCATCTAACAGTTATTGCCCGTACTTTTTAGTTAAGTCAGACCTACCATTCACAAGTAGGTATAAAGCCGTCATTGGATCCCTTACCTAACAGTTATTAGGCACAAAACCCCATCTTTACCCCGTAGCAACTCTTTGCTAATAGAATGGTTGTGTGTTCTCGATGCAACTGAACCACTGTGACCAGTCGAGAACAATCAACGTCGGTAGCATGCCGGCACATCTACAACGATGGAAGACCTTGAACTTAATATTTTATGAAGAGATTGGGGTTTAGGTCTCATCTAATCAGTCATCACATGACTGATGTAATTGGCATGGGCTAAATCAAACCACCAAGCAACCATATTTGTGACTCAATCTTTCAAATTGGTCAGATAAGTGGAGATTAGTGGGGGTCCCCCGTTGCTTTCTTTAGACACTAATAAATTGATCAGGTAAGTAAACGGAACCAATTAAATAACTACCTTTCAATTACTTACCTTAGACACCAATTAGATAATTGATCAGAATTGGTTAGCTCAGGTGAATCGGGCTCAAATCAACAAGTCAAATTAGGTCTTTAGGTTAATCGATTCTACATATGAGACTCAATCATTTTGATCAACAATAATTGTATGATCATTAACTTAATTGATCTAACTCAATTCAATACTTGACTCAGTTTAACCAATTACTTAATCAAATTAGACCCATATGTCCCAAATCAAAAATTTTTGATGTAATCCTATTACATGATCTAATTTTTGATTTTTTCATGACCAAAATCCTCATACACAAACATAAATTTTAGATTCTAAAATCATATTTTAGATCTAAATAATTTACATGAAAGTAAGTATTAAAATATGAAAATAATTTTTAAGTTCTAACATATAAACATATATCACATATATGTATGTAAAATCAGATCTTAAACAAAATTTCAGATCTAAACATGATATCATATATCTTATATACTAATCATAGATCAGATTAAAGCTAAATTTATGATCTAAATATGCAATCATATATCATACATATGAATCAAAATTTAGATCATAAAAAAATTCAGGTTTCATATATGTATCTATTTCACATGAACTAGAACTCCTTCTAGATCAATTTTCAAATCTATGCATGGATCAACATATCAACTATATATTCTAGAATTAAATCTAAAATCAAATTTTAGATTTGAAGATTCATCCATACATCTCATGTATCAAGAAAAAATTGATTTTGAAATATTTTCAAAAACATGTATATTAAAATTCAGCATATGAAAATCCATGTCTCTGATATCACTATTGGATTTTGGAGTTTGATGTATGCATATGTGTTTCAAAACCTTTATTTTTTAAATACTATAGTAGAGAATAAGATTAAAATAATTTTAATCTTAATTTTACATACATAAAAATATAAAATCATATGATCTATTTCATATGCTGAAATTAATATATTCTGAAATTCAGATTGGGATCAAATCACATACCTATTTCGTAATCTCTTTCTTCAAAATTGGATCTAGAAGAGAAGTGGCTCTCTCTTAGCTGCATAAGTGTTCGACCTCTCTGAGTATTCACTCGAGATCAGTCTGGAGCAGTCCTCTTTAATCTAAATTTTGGTTCTCCAAAATTCAGCCTGCTGAATCTAAACGAAGCCTGGATCACGATCAACACTTGATCTTTCTCCTCGATCTTCTTCTTCTTCTCTTCTCTAAAGTTTCTCCTTACTATGTGCTATTACCAGATGTTAGATAAAGGATTTTGATGGTACAGTAAAAGTATTAAGTATTTAAAATTTTTATTAAAAATACCTGATGCACTGAAAACCCTAATGCCCAGAAACTCTTGACTATGTCAATCAAAGTACAACAAAATAAATTTGGATCAGAAGAATACCTATAGTGCTAATCCAATTTTTACAAGACATACAAGTGTCCGCTTTCCAACAGTGATCCACATGAAAATTGAACCAAGGACAGTGCTCCTTCTTCACCTTGCTTCAAGAGTTCTAGCCCCTAGAACTCAACCAGCCACCAATCGATCAGATTTTCCTCCAGACTTGAGTCTGAACCTTTTTGAACCATCCACTAGACTTGACCACCTTTTTCTAGACCTCTTAAACCCTTAGAGCTATTAGGATTAGGCTTGTCTTAAAAGAATAAGCCTTGTCCTAAAACCAAAATGTTGGTGCAGAATTTTGCCGAAGCCGGAGTTGCTGGAGTTGAGATGACCGCGGTCGCCGTCAGAACCTGCAAGAAAAGTCTAAACTTGAGTTGGGGGGTGCTCCAACAAGACCCTCCGATGCTCAAGTCAGTACTCTGCTTCAACAAAAATGGAGTGCTCGAGTGAAAATTTTAGTAGAGTTTTGAGACAGAGTTTTGAGCTTAGAGAAGAACATATCTGGGGGTCCCTTTTTATAGATAGAGAGCGTAACTGATTGACAGCAAAGTCTGTAACCACCTGGTAGTGGGCTGTTCAGAGCCACATGGAGTTTGTTACGGAGAGTAGTGGCGTCAGGGATCGTTTAGGGCCACGTGGAGTTTGTTACGGAGAGTGGAGTGGTGTCCGTTGTCGTGACTTGCCAGAGAGTGGTAGAGCCCGGAGAGTGGAGTGGTGTCCATTGTTGTGACTTGCCAGAGAGTGGTGAAGCCATGCAGATTCCGTTGCAGAGAATGAAGTAGGGTAGTGGCCATTGTCACGACTTGCCAGAGAGTTCGGATCTGTCGGTTGGAGCTCGACTAGGATATCTGATGGAGCGGAATGGCTCTCTATCCCATCGATCTAGAAGAAGCTCGATTATTTTCGAGACTGCTGACGAGTCTACTGTTGTCGGATGCCTCAGGTGCTGATGCTATAGGCGGGAGTCATCTGCTGTAGAAGCTCAGATGGAGACGTTCTATTAGTGAAGTCCGGTAGAAGTCTGATTGCTAGAGAAGTCCATCTGCGATTTGCCTGATGTGGAAGCTCCTCTGAAGATTATCCATTGGAGAAGTCTGGTTTCATGAAGAACCTGATGGAGGGTCGGCCGACGGTGAACCTCGGATGGCATTGGGGAGGTTCGGCAGACACCAGAGGTGATCGGTCGTTGTAGAAATCCAGCTGCCAGAGTCAATCCGTCGTAGAAGCTCATCCGATATCCATCCACTATGGAAGTTCGGACAGAGTCTGATTCTTGTAGAAGGCTGAAAGGAGACTGCTTATTGTAGAAGCTCGATTGAAGATCGGTTGTCGTGGGAGCTCGGAGTAGCGATCTGGCCGGTGGATCCTATCCCATCGTAAAAGCTCGTCTGGGATCCGTCCACTGTAGGAGCTCGACTGAAGTCTGCCTATAATGGAAGTTCGAAAAAAATTTATTTACAGAAGAGGCTCGAATGGAATTCGCTTACAGTAGATATCCAGAGTAGACCACCTGCAGTAGGAGTTCGGTTCTCGCAAGAGCTCGGTTGGAATTTGGAAGGTGGTCGACCACCGTAAAAATTTGGATGGAGTCTGGTTACTGTAGAAATCTCATTGTCGGAGAAACTCGGATATTGATGAAGTCTGGAAGAAGTTCGGAGTAGGGTCGTCTGTGGCTGGAAGAATTCTGGAAGGGATTCGGAGAATAGTTGATCACTGTAGAAGGTCGGCTGATAGTGAAGCCTAGAGGGCCTTTGGAGCGGTCCGGTAGATGAATGGAGAAGCTCATTATCGGAGAAGTCCGGAAGCTCAAACGATCGAGGGGGTTTAGAGAGATGCCATACAAGGTCGGAAGCCAGAAAAGCCCTGGAAGGGTCGGTCTTTTACAAACTTTGATCAGAGGATATTTTATACCCAACACCAGTCTCCCTACTTCTAAGTTTGGATTTCGAATGAAGAAAGTACAGAAAAATTCTCATGACCGAAGTTGCCCCCCTCGATTTTCGTACTCGATGGTTGCCAGATATTTTGACGCTTGGCACGCTGGTGTCGGAGTCTTTTCAAATCAAAGCGATCCGAAAAGATTTTTTTGGGATTCCCGCTAGGGCGTGGCTCTAGGTACAGTGCAATAATAATTTTGTCAACTGTTAGCCATTTTCAGCCACCTGCCATGGTGAGTGGGACACGCGGCGAGCGCAGGTCGACCAGAGAAGATCTGCAATCATTATTGCACCGGACCCTGGGGTCTATTTAAACACGTCCTCTTCCTTCAGGGGTTTCACTTTGCCTGAGAGAATCCCTCGATCTCCTCCTCTTCCCCGAGAGCTCCAGCCTCCTTTAGCATCCTTTTCAGCTTTAGGCGTCCTTCGGGTCGACTTCCATCGTCCTTGCCATTTTTTCGCACTCCTCGGACCAACCTAGGTTAGTTCCGAAACTTCTTGCCATTTTTTTATTCTTTCTTCTTCGTATTTCGTTCGTTTAGCTTCCTCGAGAGCTTGTTTGCTGTTTCTCTCAATTTTTTTTTTCAAGATTTTTTGTGGCTTCCATTTGATCCAAAATGTCTTCCGATATCTCCTCTTCTAGCGGTTCTAGGAGTTCGTCAGCCCCAATTCCTCAAAGTCCTCGTACCATAGATGAACCTGTAGTTAGGATCGAACCTCGTCTGGTCTTTACGCCAGACACTATCCCCAGCTCTTTGACTCTAGATGAACTCTCACTGATAAGGATTCAGTATGGAGTTCCTCCGGAGTACGAGCTGGAGCTTCTCGGGCCAACTGATCGGGCTAGCGCCCCTCCTCTCGGTCGCTTCTGTCTGTACCAGGAGGCCTTTCATGCCGGACTTGAGCTTCCACTTCCACCTTTTGTCATCGCTCTCTTTCGTGTTCTGAACATTTCTCTAATCTCAGTAGCACTGAACTCCTTTAGGTTTTTGATAGGATTTCTTTCTCTTTGTAGTTTAGCTGAAGTTCGGCCGACTCTTTCTTTGTTTAGGAACTTCTACACTTTCAAGCATCATCCCTCGACAAAGGACTGGTGGTACTTCTCCCCTCAGTTCGATAGAAAGGGGTTGCTGAAAGGTGCCCCCTCTTCTATCCACAACTGGAAGGAGAGGTTCTTCTATGTTCGATGCCCGATCTTGGAGCTAGGATTACCCCCTTGGGGCTCTCTGAGGGATTCCGTCCGTCGGGCTTCTAGCCTGGAAAGGGACGACCTCGAAGCCTCCAAAAAGCTCGAGGCCTATCAAGCCCCCCTCCTTTTTTTTTTCTTCTGTATTCTTTTCCTTCTCTTTTGTCTTCTTATACTAATTTGAGTTGTGGCGCTTTTATCTCCCTACGATAGTGCCCTGTTGAAGCTCTTCCCCTGCCACAGGGGATTTTCCTGAAGTCGATGATCCGAGACCTCAGAAGGAAAGTTCATCAGTTGACGAAGAAATCCAAGAAGCTGGAAGATGAACTTCATTGGCTGAGGAAGAGCCATTCGAAAGTCACTGCGGAGGCTATTCGCTTTCAGGACCTCCACAGAAAGGGTCTCATGGAATACACCCGGAGGAAGGCCGACTTTGTGACGGAGCTTGAGGAACTCTGGAAACGTGCCAGTGATCGATCTTGGACTCAGGCTTCCATGATCAGCTCCCTTGAAGTCGAGCTGACGGCCGCACGGGAGAAGATCGGCCAGTTGGAAGGGAGCTCGTCATGGCTCACAATCCAAGCCGATCGCGATCGAGACTGGTCGAAGAAGTTCTCTGACCTTCAAAAGCAGCTGCAGGACGCTGAGGCGAACTACAACACCTACCGAGTCGGCTGGAGCGGGCGAGTAGAGGACTACCGAAGGAAGCTTCAGACGGCGACCGACGAAGTTGCCCGCCTTCGGAGGCAGTTGTCTGAGAGAGTCCAGCTTGCCTCTGCACAAGGCTCCGACGAGCTCCGCTCCTTGAGGGGGACCATGGCAGAACTGTCTGTGGCCCTTGGGTGGGAGGAGGTCGAACTGCAGTGGCTGAAGATTCAGCTGGTCCACGAGCAGCAGGCGATCAAAGATACTGAGGCGGAGTCTGAGGTCCTGAGGAAGAGGCTTCGAGAGTCGGAGGGCGAGAGCCAGCGGTTCCACCAGATGTATCGGGATATGCTGCTGAGAAAGATGAAACTAGAGGAAGAAGTCGAAAACTTAAAGCAATCCCTAATAAGGACCGAAATTGAGAGCTCAAAGTCGGAAGAAGCTGGGCTTCCTTAGAACTCCTTTCTTTCTTTTTTTTTTGTCTTTCATCCTTCCATGTATTCTTTTTCTTTTCTTGTCGTTTTTCTTTTTGGCCTTCAAGGCTTTGTAATGTATACTTCACTAATGAAATGAAGAGAAAATTTTCCATTATCTTATCCATTCTGGTATTGAGTTGTCATTTACCGAACTTCTTTTGTCTTTTGTCTTGTTCGACGCCGTCGTTGTTTAAAGATTTTCGATCGCCGTCGTGTTGATTTGCCTTTTTTGTTCATGACCGTAGGTCTTTTCGAGGCCATTTGAGTTTGATGCTTCCTCTCGGTGCTCAAGCTTGGGGATCCAAACTTTTCGTTACTTTGAGGAAGTCAATTTCTCCTTGGCCTGTGTTGAGTTCTCTCTTAGTGACTGAGGGTTTTTTGATAGGAGTATCCTTCCTCGTTGAGATGAGGTCCCTTGGGTCTTTAATGTAGTTTGTTTTTCACTTATCGTTGGTGTAGTTTGTCGCTTTCCTTTGTCATCTCCCCCTCTCTTTTTTTTTTGTTCGAGTGAGGGTTTTCCCTCTGCTCCTAACGGGATCGTGAGAGCATAGAGGAGCCATTGAGGAGGCTTTCCTTCTCGTCCGATCTTGATCGATTGGGTCTTTGTTTGCGTCAGGATGAGGTTCTCCTCTTATTCCCCACAGTCAATTTCAGCTCATGTTAGGACGAGGTTCTCCTTCTGTTCCTAACAGGGCTGTGGGGGCACATAAGGGCCATTACAAGGGCCTCTCCTCCCATCCGATCTTTAAGTAACTGGGCCTTCGACTTTGCTCATGTTAGGACGAGGTTCTCCTCCTATTCCTAACAAAACTGTGGGGGCATATAAGGGCCATTGCGTGGGCCTCTCCCCCCATCTGATCTTTAAGTAATCAGACCTTCGACTTTGCTCATGTTAGGATGAGGTTCTCCTCCTGTTCCTAACAAGGCTGTTGGGGCACATAAGGGCCGTTGCAAGGGCCTCTCCCCCCATCTGGTCTTTAAGTAACCGGGCCTTCGACTTTGCTCATGTTAGGATGAGGTTCTCCTCCTGTTCTTAACAAGGCTGTGGGGGCACATAAGGGCCGTTGCGAGGGCCTCTCCTCCCATCCGGTCTTTAAGTAATCGGGCATTCGACTTTGCTCATGTTAGGACGAGGTTCTCCTCCTATTTCTAACAAGGCTGTGGGGGCACATAAGGGTCGTTGCGAGGGCCTCTCCCCCCATCCGATCTTTAAGTAACCGGGCCTTCGACTTTGCTCATGTTAGGATGAGGTTTTTCTCCTATTCCTAACACGCTTAATTTCAACTGAATGAGGGAGTTACTTCCTGTCGTTATAAGCTCATGCTAAAAGGATAAATATGCAAATATAAAACTTTTATTTAAGGCAAAGCTATTGGTAATACAATCGCAGATTTTTTGAATCTTATAGCCGCGGAAGGTCTGCTCCCCATCAGGGTCCTCCTAAGATGGAGTTGATAATCCTAATCGAAGGCCGATCTTCAGGCTGCTCTTCCCTCATTGGCGGCTCCGGCTGCGGCAGGGCCCTAAGCCGATCTTCCCTACCTTCAGGTCGGCGTCGAATGAATCTGTCGAGCCGATCTCGTCTGATGAGCTCTTCGATCTCATCTCGGAGCTGAATACACTCCTCCATGTCGTGGCCATGGTCACGATGATAGAGGCAGAACTTGTTAGGATTGCGCTTCTCGGGGTGTGTGCACATCCTTTCTGGCCTTGGCAGCTGTTCCTTAACCTCCATCAGTACTTAAATTTTTGATGTGTTGAGAGGGGTGTAGCTGTGGAATCTTCCTCGGAGAGAGCTCCACCGAACTCTGTGGTCCGGGCTTCTCTGCTTACGAGCTCGGGGAGGAGTCTGGACACGCTTGTGTCTGGAGGGAGTTCGAGAATGTGGCCGAGCTTCACTCGGCCCTTTTTCAACTGCGAGCTTGCTGGAGTCCCCCATCTGTCGCTGCTTCGTGGCCTCCTCGTTTCTCATCTTGAAGGCTTCTTCTACTCGGGCATATCCTTCGGCCCGAGCTAGCAAATCAGCAAAGTCCCTGGGATATTTTTTTTCCAGGAAAAATAGAAGATCGTTCTTTTGAAGACCGCCCTTCAGGGTGGCCATCACGATCGATTAGTCCAAGTTTCGGACCTCCAGCATGGCGACGTTAAAGTGGTTGACGTAGGCTCGGATGGATTCTCTCTCCTTCTGCTTGATGTTGATAAGGGACTTCGAACCTCTCCGAGGACGCCGGCTGCTAACAAAATGAGCTGCAAACTGGTGGCTCATCTGATCAAAGGAGAAGATAGTACCCAGCTTCAGCATCGAGTACCAGTTTCTTGCTGCTCCCTTCAAGGTAGATGGGAAAGCTCGGCACAGGATGGCGTCTGGCGCACCATGGAGCAGCATCATTGTCCGGAAGGCCTCCAGGTGGTCAACCAGATCTGAGGTCTCATCATAGCTTTCGAATTGGGGGAGCTTGAAGTTTGGCAGGATTGGTTCCTGCATGATCATTTGAGAGAAAGGAGGGTCAGTACAGATGTCCTCACCATACGCAGGGAGAGCATGGCGGAGCTCTTCGATCCATCGATTTATCTCCTAGAGACTTCGATCCAGGAGGTTCTCTCGACTGCGAGTCTCGAGGGTCTTCTGGCAGAGTGGAGGTAGGGATCCTCCGGGAGTGGAATCATGATCAGACTGAGGGCTCTCCACCCTCGGATTCTCCTTTCTGGGGAAGACAGGGTGACTGGCCCAAGTGGCCCACCCTACTGTTGGATTTTGGAACTCCGACAATGCTCTTTCCAACCGCACTGACGCCTGCGACTGTTGCTGCTGCTGCTGCATGGCCTGCACTACTTTGGTGAGGTCTCTGACTTGCTGAACTAGCAGGTCAAACTACTCCATGCCGACCATCGTTGTTGGAGGAGGAGGAGGAGCCTGGGAAATTGGAGGCGAGGCCAGAGCCTGAGATTTGGCTGCGGAGGTCATGGATCACCTGGTGGATGCCTTTTGGGGAGGCATCAGGTGAAGATCTAGTAGGAGAATGAGAAGAGGATGTCAGAGAAGGTGACCAGAGGTAGTCCCATTGAGCACTCCTTTAAGAACAAGGGTACTGTGAAGACACAGCGACCCTTCCTCTAGCGCCAATTCTGTTGGTGCAGAATTTCACCGAAGTCGGAGTTGCTGGAGTTGAGATGACCGCGGTCGCCGTCAGGACCTGCAAGGGAAGTCTAAACTGGAGTTGGGGGTACTCCGGTAAGACCCTCCAACGCTCAAGTCAGTACTCTGCTTCAACAGAAATGGAGTGCTCGAGTGGAAATTTTAGCAGAGTTTTGGGATAGAGTTTTGAGCTTAGAGAAGAACATATCTGGGGGTCCCTTTTTATAGACGGAGAGCATAACTGATTGACAGCGACGTCTGTAACTGCCTGGTAGTGGGCTGTTTAGAGCCGTGTGGAGTTTGTTACAGAGAGTAGTGGCGTCAGGGGTCGTTCAGGGACACGTGGAGTTTGTTACTGAGAGTGGAGTGGTGTCCATTGTTGTGACTTGCCAGAGAGTAGTAGAGCTCGGAGAGTGGAGTGGTGTCTGTTGTCGCGACTTGCCAGAGAGTGGTGGAGCCACACAGAATCCATTGCAGAGAATGGAGTAGGGTAGTGGCCATTATCGTGACTTGCCAGAGAGTTTGGATCTGTCGGTTGGAGCTCAACTGAGATATCTGATGGAGCGGAATGGCTCTCTATCCCGTTGATCTAGGAGAAGCTCGAATATTTTTGAGGCTGCTGACGAGTCTACTGTTGTCGGATGCCTTACGCGCTGATGCTACAAGCGGGAGTCATCTGCTATAGAAGTTCGGATGGAGACTTTCTGTTGGTGAAGTCCTGTAGGAGTCCGATTGCCAGAGAAGTCCATCTGAGATTTACCTGATGTGGAAGCTCATCTGAAGATTATCCGTCAGAGAAGTCCGATTTCATGAAGAACCTGATGGAGGGTCGGCCGACGGTGAACCTCGGATGGCATTGGGGAGGTTCGCAGACACTGGAGGCGATCGGTCGTTGTAGAAATCCAGCTGCCAGAGTCCGTCTGTCGTAGAAGCTCGTCCAATATCCATCCGCTATGGAAATTTGGACGGAGTGGTTCTTGTAGAAGATTGAAAGGAGACCGCTTATTGTAGAAGCTCGGTCGAAGATCGGTTGTCATGGGAGCTCGGAGTAGCGACCTGGCCGGTGGATCCTATCCCGTCGTAGAAGCTCATCTGGGGTCCATCCACTAGGAGCTCGACTGAAGTCTGCCTATAATGAAAGTTCAAAAAAAATTCATTTACAGTAGAGGCTCGAATGGAATTCGCTTACAGTAGATATCCAGAGTAGACCGCCTGCAGTAGGAGTTCGGCTCTCACAGGAGCTCGGTTGGAATCCGAAAGGCGATCGACCGTCGTAGAAACTTGGATGGAGTCTGGTTACTATAGAAATCTCATTGTCGGAGAAACTCGGATATTGATGAAGTTCGGAAGAAGTTTGGAGTAGGGTCGTCCGCGGCTGGAAGAAGTCTGGAAGGGATTCGGAGAATAGTTGATCACTGTAGAAGGTCGGCTGATAGTGAAGCCTAGAGGGCCTTTGGAGCGGCCCGATAGATGAATGGAGAAGCTCATTGTCGGAGAAGTCCGGAAGCTCAGACGGTCGAGGGAGTTCAGAGAGACGCCACACAAGGTCGGAAGCCAGAAAAGCCCTGGAAGGGTCAGTCTTTTACAAACTTCGGCCGGGGGGTATTTTATACCCAACACTAGAGTTGTAAGAGAGGGAGTGGATAGGGGATTTTAGAATTGAATTATCACCCTATCTGCTATCCCCTATTTATAGCACTAGATGGGTCACTAATAGAAAAGGCACGCCTCATCTGGAAAGGTATATCAAGTCCTCGTATCACTTATCTGAGAGTCCTTAAACAGAAGGACTCTTCAGGGGGTGATATGTCGATTCCTGCCTTCTCACGCACACATGCCCAGAATGAGATACTTTTTGCATCTCTTCACACATCAGATTAGCTTGAAATTTTGCCACATAAGCCATTATTCAAATAAAAAGGCCATCACGAAATGATGCCTTATTTGGATAAGAATTTATGTGTGAGAAGGACTCTTCACCAAAGAGACACGCGAGCACCTTCTCCCTATCGTGCGCGCGCATGTCCAGAAAAGGTTGTGAAAAGCAACCTTTCTTAATCTGATAATTTTTCATATTTTTACCATGTGATAAGCACTTAAAAGTGATCTTATCATGAAAAAATATCAGATAAAAAGTCGCTTAAGTCACCCTAAACAGAAGGAGCCTTCACGTCCCTTCACGCATCCAGAAAATCCTGTCGTGCCACAGCATTCTTCCAGCAATTTTTCATGCAAAATCTAAAGGATTTTTCATTCTTTAGAATGTGTGTTATATGTGTTACATGGCTCATCATCTGATCTACTTATCATAAAAATTGGAGGCCCAAAATAGAAGGATTCTTAGTCCTTCTCCATGCCACAAATAAAGCGTGCATGCATTCTGCATATTAGCACCAAGAGTCCTTCTCATCTCGAACTTTTGGTCATTGGCATTAATCAATAGATATAGTGCCTCTTTTTAGCTACTTCTAGGTGGCATGATCTGACCCAAATGCTCACCAAATTGGGCTAGCAAATGAGCAAGGTATGAGACCAAATTGATCTTCAAAAGAGCTAGGGATTCCACACGTGCTAGCATACTTACCAGAACCCTGATTGAATCCAAAATTCCAATCAATCTTTTTCAAAAAGGTTCTTGGCCAATTTTTATATGTGTGTGACCCATCGAGTTCCACATCTAGCTAGCAGTAGATCTAGATACAAGTTAATCTAATTTGATTAGAATTTAATCTAACCGATTTAGGTCCAATCGAGCTAATCCGATTTCAGTAATTAGAACTCTTTCTAATTGGCATTCGAATTAAACTCCTTAATTTGATCAAAAACCTACAAGTCAAGATTGATGTCTAGCAATGTATCATGACTACCTATAAGATATAAAAATTTGATAAAAATATCAAATATGCCCTTCAGTGACAAGTTACCATACAATATAATCATTCGATCATTCCAGCACCCTGAATATGTTCATGAGTATGGAATCATGTCAAACTCAAATACATATTCATATTGATTCTCAATTAACCAATGATGACTCCAATGAAGATGCTTTAGAAACTCTTTCTAATCTCCTTCCTACTTTTGGCCAAAAGATTTTTCTCGAGTCATCTACGAATGAGAATACACAAGATGCGATCTCCTCTTACTAGGAGCGATCGATTCCAGTTGACCTACTCACAACCTTCATACACACTCCATCATATCCAGAACACCCCGTACATGTCTTAATACCATGCCTGGGTATGAACTAAAATATAGATTCATGTGCACAAGATTCTATGATGGTCTCAGGTCTAAGGATCACTTGCATAACTCCCACTTAGAGAATCATCTTTGACATGCAAATAAGGCTTCTATTAGATGTTCTCTTTCATCGAGTCAATTCAGTAGACTCATTTTTCAATTGAGCACCAACATCCTTGTATTAGTATCCCGCACAAGTGGCTAGTGAGATCTGCCACCCTCTCTATCGAGCATACATAGGATGTGCCAGTCTATCCAGAACATTGATCCCCTAATCAATGCTCCTACGATCAGAAATATTTAAGATTAAGATTTTAGGATTTTAGATCTCACTAGCATGGCCCATTCATGTCTCCTAAAACTATTGTCCTAATCTTTGGGGTTCATCATAATCTTAGTCATAATAAGATACAGCTAATATGCTGAATCAATACCTCATTTTATTATGAAATAATAAATATCATTACATGAGTTGAAAAATTATAAAGAAAAGTTTCACTACAACACACTTGCGATTGGCTTATAGGGCACTCTTCTTTCACTAGAAACCAGTAAGGAAGAGGCACCCAAACTCCTTTGGGCATGAAACTCCTTGGGATGCGCATCCCAAGGAAGGCGTGTATAGAACACCCAAGAGGAGGGAAAGGGAGAGGAAGAGAGGGCATGGGGAGTGCCTTTGGGTGTGAGGGACTGCTGGTTTTGATGCTCTAGGGACCTTAGGGGAGGTCCCTTTAAATAGGCATAAGGATTGAATCCTATTCAATCTCATAATATAAGTCCTACTTGCATTAGAATTCCTATTAACTTAAGTTATCCAACTTACATTAGGAATTCTATTAGGCTCCAACAATTGGAGCCCTTGCACCCATAATTAGACACCCCAAAATGCACCCAAGAGATGCCCTATATAAAAATAAAAAGCTCTCTAATCAATGGACACACCCAAATTGATCAAATCAAAGTGGCGCCCCGTAATAACTATCAAGGAGATTCATAAGGGACTTGCACCCTTAATTTGTGTGATGCATAATCTTAGACACTCAATAATTAAAGTCTCATGAATCTTATTCATGTAGGTTATTAGTAGGTAATTAAGTTAGAATTAATTTATTAAATAAGTAATCCCAACCGAAAGAAGAATTGGGTCTAACTATGTGCTAGCAAGGTTACCATGAACCCAATGGATTTCTCTAAACCCAATTGATACTTCATAAGCTCAATTATTTATTTCAGACCTAATCCCTTTATTGTGAAGCCTTATAAATTTAATTCTATCTGGTAGTGAGACATACAATGATCTCTATCATCGTATTATTGAAACTCTTTTCAATGGGTCAGAATAATTTTATTCTAACTCAATAAGGATTGTCAATCCAGAACAACCCTAGTGAGCTCTCACAATCCACTAGTGATATCTAGCAGTATGTGGTAGCAATCTAGTAGAACCGAAATGAACCTCTAAGTATAGTTAACGTGTGATTCAATCCCTCTATCATGAGTCCCGACTAGATGGTAGGTCATGGATAAATCGTCAAACCTCAACATTGATCATATGATAGATTCAATCAGCTTAAGTCCATATGTGATTCTATGAAAACTCTTTTTCATCAATCACATTGCTATGGCCATAGACTTAAGGACTCAGCCTCTTAAATTTTATAGGACTAGTCCCTTCTGCTAGGATCGATAGATCCCATCTTGATGCATACCCCACTCCTATAGTAGACCATTTGTCGTCAACATCCACTACAAGGGCTCTTTGAGACCCATGTTGATGTGTCAGTCAAACTCCAATAGCCTCACTGTGAGCAGTAGTATCATCTCAGGTCAAAGGACCAGTCATACAACTGTAGCATTGAGAAAGTCACTAATGAGTGAGTAGACATTCATGTGACTTCTCGTGTTAGTCATGCTCAGTGCTAGTTATTTTCTAACAACCACTTATACTCTCACTCCAGTATCTCTACACTGCAGACTCGAGACCCATCTGTTCGAAGGAAGCAATCCATGCACTGGTCTATCCGGATCAATCACCATCCCTATGATGATCCTATGACCAGGAGCAATTTAGGAATCAACCATCAATGACATATGCCTTAAATTTTTAACTCTTTGAGAATATGTGTCATCATCTTGTCAATCCTTTGGATGATTCATAGATACATAGACATGCATGGTAATATAACTGCCCAATAAGTACAAAATTATGTCCTAGAGATATGAAATATATCAGTCAAGATTGACTTCTAGGGCATACATCCAACACGGTCAACCCAACCATCATCAGATAGTTCATCAGAGTTATCATATGATGAATGATAATTTCATCATTCAGAGAGAACATCAGACGGATGGCACCTGAATGTCAATCAAAAATAATAGACCCATTATCACTCACCTTAATGGGAGGCTATGATTTAGTTATCACCATAATCAGCTCATTTTAAGGATCTAATAATTTAGAGGATTTAATCGATTTAGAAAAGAGAGAAAAGAAGAAAAGATCAATCAGTAGACCATAATCCTCTCACTGACTTCACCAAGTCACTGAATCGGGTTAGGTCATGCTGATTGAACTGGCACCTAGATCATTCACACTGATCAACCTTAATGGCATGGGCTAACTCGAATCACTTAGCGATCTAATCAAAATCTAGTTCACCAAATTGGTTAGGTAAGTGAGATCGATGAGAGGGTCTGTCAAGCTTGAATTAGACACCATCAAAATAGCCAGGTAAGCTACTCTTAATTAAAAATCATTGGTCGAAATGTCAAACTTACCTTTGACATCAATTGGTTAACTAGTTTCGTTTTGACCAACCTAATGATTTGGGTTCAATCACTGAGCCATAATCAAGGCCCATTTGGTCTAATCAAAAACATGGACTTGACCATCTACAACTATTGTACTAGAGAAACCTGATTAATCTAATTCAATATTTGGTTAGATTTAATTAATTTCTCTACATGGTCAATCAATTTTTTGATTCTAACCTTAGGTCTAACTCAATTAAAGGGAAGGACCTGATTTGAGCTAACCCATACCTCATATTTTATGCAATGTCATTAGATCTAAATCACGATTCTAGATCCAATCAGCTTGATACTTAATTCTCAATTAAGTTTTGCATCAACATGGTTAAGGTTTTGAAAATAATTTTCTATATAAACTTTTTATATCAAGTCATAAAATCTTTTAGATCAAATCCAAATTTTTTATAATTTTAGATCAAAATAATTTTGACTAAACAAGATTAGATGTAACTATCTTTGCAACTTGCATCACATACAACAACACCTAGGATTTCAAGATCTAGGATTTTGCAAAAAAATAAGTTTTCTCTTTTCACTTTCTTCTTCATAGGACCTCACAGTGGCACCCCTACATGTCATAAAGATCACTCCATTGAATGGGAAGAGAGGGTCATGAAATCCTACTTGCTCCTATGATCGGACGGCCTGATGATTATCCAATCCAAATACTTTGCTACTCAGAACATCTAATCTAAATAAATAATAATCAGATCTGAAAATAAATTAATTTAGATCTAATCTAAATTATAAATAATCAGATCTAATAATAAAAAATTAGATCTAAAGTCATATTAATTCATATCAAAATAACCTGGCTTTGATACCAGTTGAAGAAAATTTGTGATAGTACAGTACATGCAATTAAAAAATTTTGTACAGTAGAAATAATAGATTAAATAATTTAATCCTAATCACATGTATAAGATCTAATCTTAGACTACCACATCAAGATTTTTGATATGAAAAATATATACTTTAGATCTAAAAATAAAAATTACATCGATCTTATTGATGCTGAAATTCTAAATCTAACTATTGGATCTATCATAGGAATCAAAATAAGTTAGAGATCGTTATCAAATAAATTTTGATCTTAATCTCTTCTAATCTAACAGTTGGAGAGGGTGTTCCTCAGGTCACTCACAGCCACACAAAGTTGTCTGGCCTCTATAGGAAAATTCATACGAAGACTGGTGCAGATCAGGGGCTCGGAGATGCTAGTCTACAAATAAGTTCGATAGCTGACCTCTTCCTTCTTCTACAAGCACCTTGGATACTCTAAAATGATAGGAGATTTGGAGGAGGAAGAGAGGAGGAGGAGAAGAGGCTCTAAAAATAAAAAATCTACAAGAGAATTGATCAAGAGATGTCCAAGAGAGGGGTCCCCTTTTTATAGACTAGGAATTAGGACTTTTCAAGAAAAGATGCCATGAATCAACACCAAAACCTCTTTTTGGCATCCCCAAAAATTTTAAAAAATTTATTAGAATATGGAGAAAAAATTTAGAGTCTCAAACACTAAAATATTCTTCAAAAAAAATAAGAAAAAAATAATATAGCTCTAATAATACACTATATATGAAAAATTTCTATCCTAGTCTGCATCTTATCTCTAATTCGGATCGCATTCAAATTAGGCAAGAGATAATATTATGACTCATCAGCTATGGTCGACCAGCCTTATTAGATCCTCTCTCGTGACATCAAAAATCATACCCCAAATCCAATTAGGTGTGGAGAAATTGGAATGGATCTAGTTGTGACGCAAAAGATAAGAATAGAGTCTTAGTCTGCTTGAACTCTTAATTTTTAATTCAATTCTAATCCAAATTAAATTTAGATTGAAACCACTGATAGAAATAAATCTAATCCAATTAAAAATCTAAATATCTCATCAAATTTTTAACCTAATAAGGAATTAGCCGAGTCCAAACTCTGATCGAATCATGATCAAATTTCTCCTATAATCGGGTTTGATCATATCTATCCCAATCTGAGTCAAACTGAATCTAATTCAATTAGACTTGTTTTAAAGCTCTTTACTTAATCAAATTTAGTCAATTAGTAATCTAATTACTAATTAATTCTCTATAAATAGTAGAGTCTCAGTCTCAGTGGGACTCTCCCATAGAGTCCTAGTCCAAGTAGGACTCTTCACCAGAGTCACAATCAAATTGGACTCTTCAACCATCAGATTTGATCAAATCTTCTAATGCATGTGACTCCATAGGTTTGAACCTAAGTCGGTAGCATAAAAATAATCTCCTATATCAATCAATGTAACCATCTAGCAATGATGATCCGACGATCGGATGGGTTGAAGTGTTGCAAAGCAACCTTCTAGAACCTACAGCGTATGGTTACCGTATAATTCATTCCTTTGACCCAAATACTTAAGGTGACTTCAGATTTAACTGTCAATCCTAATTAAGTCAACCACATTATATTTCAACCTTTCAAATCTATCTCATGGATTATCCTGACCAAGATTTTGCTAAATTAAAATACACTGATGCATATCTCCTACCAATTCAGAGGGATCAATTCCATCTTAACTCACACACCGACTTGATAAGTACTTGACTGCACTTAGAATTCTTCCATCACTAAGTTAGAAACTCAGATAGTCTGGTACTAAAGTATAGTGAGTTGCTTATAAATCATCGTGGTGGTCTCAGGTCGGAGGGACACTTATACCCATACCCTTCACAGGCTACTCTTGACAGTAGAGTGCTCGGTCAATGGTCACGTTCGATATGAATATATTCTTACATTCCATCTGTATGCTATAACACTATCTCTACACTCCTTGGTTAAGAGGACAACCAACTCATATGGCACACAACTACTTACACTTGATATCCCTATCGTTCTAGTAATAGCGTATCATTTGATCGCAAATAATTTTAAAGACTTAACGATAAATCCTCCTTTATCGATTAATATATATAGTTCTAAGGACTTCATTACAATATAAAAGTTCTAAGATGGTCAATTTGTAATGAAAATATCAAATAACGTTTATTAATGAAAATTCATATACAGTTTACAAGATGAGCACAATCATCTAACGATTGACTTTGGGATATATTTTTCAATAGGTATGTGATTGAAATTTTATATTAGATATTAAATCTAATTTAAATCTATTTAAATAAAATTTATGATCTGATTTGGATTAAATTTCATGATCCTAATCAATGGTTGGTTAAGATTTATTATAAATCTATTATAACAGAATTTTATTATCATAAATTTTTATTGAAATAACAATCTATTTTAAAATTTATTTTAAATTAATTTTAATAAAATTTTTATGTTATTATTTTGGATTAGAATTTAGATTTATTTTAGATCTGAATTGAATCTATTTCGATAGATTTTCAGATCTAATTTCTAACAACATTCTGCATAATGTTGAAATAGATTTAATCAAAAATTTAATTTTTATGTGTTCACATGTGCATCTAAATATTTTTATATATGATTTTAGATCTGAATTTAATATTTTATATCCTATATAAATTAAGTTTCAAATCTGATATGATGTATATGATGCATTAAATATGATTAGATTAGATGAAGGACATGGTTAATATGATTAAAGTCATGTACATGCCTACTTTATTTTGAAAATTACATATAGATGTAATTTTTATTTGAAATAAATTTCAGATCTTTGTAGCCCAGTACTCAGATTGATGAGATCATTAGACCGTTCGATCATAAGAGAAAGTAGGGATTAATATTTCTCTCTTGCTCATTCGATGGATTTTCTTATGACGTGTAGAGGTGTCATTGTGATCCTGTTTGATGAAGAAGAATAGTGAATAATTTTTTATAAATTATTTTGATCATAAATATGTTTAGATTAGATCTAAAGTGATTTATGACTCATTACAATTTTAATAAGATAAATTTAGATATAAAATTATTTTAAAATCTGAATAGCATGTTATATTAGATATAATTAGTAATGATCTAAAAATAGTCATGATACATGTGATGTATATATGAAGTTTAGATCATGATTATATATGTTTAATTGTTAAATATAGATAAAAAAATTAGTTTTTATGATATGAAACATATGGTATGCTTCACTTGAATTTCTAGTAGAATAGTTCTACAAATTAAAATACATATTTTACATACTTAATTTATAATTAAGTTTAAAATGATCTAGATTTAAGAATTAAATATTTTTAAGACACCACATAAATTGATGGACAATGGGTTAGTATGAATTAGGTCCTCCCATTAGGTTAAACCTAGGATTAAAAACAAATATAGACTAAATAGAAAAATTTGATGAATCAAATCAAAAGTTGAATTAGATTAGGTCAGAATTTCTCTAGATTAACCTCAGTAACTGTAGCTTGATCAAGTCTATATTTTTGACCATACTAAATGGACCATGATCATGGCCTAATGGTTGAGCCCGAATCTTTTGATGGACCAAATTGAAACTAATTAATCAGTTGGTATCTAAAATAAGTTTGGTAGCTTTGATCGGTGGTCATTAATTGAGAGCTACTCACCTAGATGGCATTTATGGTGAGTTAATGGCATATCTTTTCCATCGATCTCACTTATCTGGCCAACATAGTTGATTATATTTTGATTAGGTCACTAATCTATTTGAGCTGACCCATACCATTAATTTAAATCAGTGTGACTGATTTAGGTATCTTTAGACCAGCTTGTATATAGTCCTCTTCATGACTTGATGAAGTCAGTGGAAGGATTTATGACTTATAGGTTAATTTCTTTTCTTATTCTCAAATCATTAAATCAAATCCTCTAAATTATTAGGTCCTTAAAATAATTCAATTATGGGGTAACTGGTTCATAGCCTCCCATTAAGGTACGTGATAATGCATCCAATATTCTAAATTGGCATTGGAGGTGCCACACACCTGGTGTCTATTGGGTATTGAAATTATCATTCATCATATGACCATATTGTTGTGCCCTTTAGATCAATGCTTAGCTTGGCCAAACCACACTTGAGCCTGGATATTTATTTGTTGGATGTGCTTGGTATAGTCATGTTAATGGTTGGACCTAATCAAAATTTTCAGTGAAGGTGCCACATGCCTGCTGAAGAGATGCCTGGGGTAAAACTTAATTGTTAAAAATTATTTAGAGAAATAATTGGTTAGGAACCTACCCATGGATGCATTAGGATTGGTCGAGCCACACTCAGCTCTGAATGCAGTCTGTGTGGATTCTAGTACTTGCTAAGAAATTAATATAATTTTTGAAATTGGAGGTAGAGGCTACCAATTCATATAAAATAGTCAGAAAACTTTTAGACTAAAGTCCATATCTTCAGGATTAAAATAATTTATATACTAATAGATTTATATTTTTTTTTTAGCTATGGCCAATACAGTATCGCTCCGTTTGCTGTTGGACAGCGACAAGCTTACTGGACCCAACTTTGATAGCTGGTATCAAAAGTTGAAGATCATTCTGGAGCACGAAAGGATCTTGTACGTGCTTACAGATCTAGCACCCGAAGAACCTGCAGCCAACGCACCCCATGTTGCGGGAGACACTTATTTGAAGTGGCTCAGTGACTGCATGACTATGCATTGCATTATGAGGGTAGCTATGAATGACGAACTTAGCCGTAAGTTCAAGAATGCGCAATCAGAGGATATGATTCAAATGTTGAATGAGTCTTTCGGCACCCCTGATGATGCAGAGAGACATAAAACCTCCTATGCTATGTTCAATACCTGCATGCGAGATGTGGCATCAGTCATCGATCATGTATTGTACATGATCGAACAGATTGAATGCTTAAGCAAACTTGGCATTCCATTACATGAATAGTTGGGTAAGGATGCTATTCTGAACTCGCTATCGAAATCCTACCTATCCTTCTTGAGGCATTACAAAATGATCAAACCTGCGGTGAACTACCATGGTTTGCTAGAATTGCTGCAGATGTTCGAGAAGGACCATCAGCTCCAGAAGGAGTCGGTGCATATAGTAGAAAGTTTGTTTGCAGGTCATCGATCCTCCAAGAGAGGAAAGAAAAAAAATGTGCAAAAGAATTGTGCCACCGATCCAAAACTAAAACAGAACAAAAAGTCAAAAATTGTTAAGAACTAGGCAGAATACTTCTTTTGCAAGAAGCTAGATCATTGAAAAAGAAATTGTCCTGCATATATAGCTTCCTTTGATCCGAACAGGCCAAAGAACAAGAGAAACAAGCAATCAGTTGCTTCACAAGATACTTATATAATAACTCCTTATAATTTCTCTGTTTGTGATACTACTATCTGGATATTGGATACCAAAAGTTTGATTAATATTAGCAATTCATTGTAGGGACTGCAGATCAGCAGAAAATTTAGAGAAAATGAGCGGTTCTTGAACATTGGAGATGGAAGTCTTGTTCCAGTTCTAGCTTTAAGAACTATGCAGCTTGTTTTTAAGTCTAATAGTATAATGTTAGATGAGTGTCATTATTATCCTTTTTTTCTGATGAATGTCATCTCTATAGGCCTTTTGACCAAACTTGGTATTAAATTTTTAATAAAGGATGATTTTTATAATATCATTGTGAATGATACTATAATTATGCATGGATCATTAAAACATGGCATATACATATTATCATAGCCTGTTGGTATAATATACACATCGAACAAACATCCTAGGATAGATAATATCAGCGATTCCTACCTTTGATATTGTAGGTTGGATCATATGAACAAGAACAGAATAGATAGGTTAATCAAAGAGGATGTCCTTGAAATTAATGATTGTGAATTATTACCAACCTATGAATCCTATTTACTTGAAAAGATGACCAAGTCACCTTTTAAAGAAAAAGATGAACGAGCCAATGATGTTCTAGATCTAATACATAGTGATGTATGTGGACCTATGAACATAGGTGCCAGAGGAGGATACTATTATTTTATTACATTTACAGATGACCTATCGAGGTATGGATATGTCTACCTTATGAAGCACAAATCTAAATCATTTAAAATGTTCGAATGATTTCGTAGTAAAGTAGAAAAATAGACTGAGAAGAGTATTAAAAATCTTCGATCAGATCGAACAGGTGAATATCTCATCAGTGATTTTTTGATATATCTAAAGGAGAATGGGATTCTCTTACAGTAGATCCCTCCTGGAACATCACAATATAATGAGATGTCTGAAAGAAGGAATCGAACTCTGTTGGATATGGTTCGATCTATGATGGAATTTGCAAATCTACCAATCTTCTTTTGGCGATACACTCTTGAAACTGTCTACTATATACTTAACAAGGTTCCGAGCAAGTCTGTCAATAAAACTCTATATGAGATATGGACAGGGCATAGGTCAGTGCTCTCACATCTTTGGGTTTGGGGGTGTCCAGCTTATATCAAGCATTTAAAGATAGATAAGCTTGGACCAAAATCTGATAAATGCTTATTTATAGGGTACCCAAAGGAAACTAAATGAGACTATTTCTACGTCGCTAAAGAACAAAAGGTGTTCGTCAGCAATAGGATAGTTTTTTTGAAAAAGGAGTTCCTTAGAGAAGAAACTAACACCACCAAAATTAAACTTGATAAAATTCATGAGGTAGAAGAACCGGCATATACAGAATTAGGTTTGATTGAAGAATCAAATCCTGAGCCTGTAGAGGCATCATTAAAGAGATCTAGTAGAGTACTACATCAATCGGATATATACTATGGTTTCTTGATCCAGAATGGTAATCCTATCGAACTAGATGAGAATGATGAGGATCCAATCATCTATATGGATGCCATGCAAAGGCCTGACTTTCAAAAGTAGCTTGAGGCCATGAAATTCGAGATGGAGTCCATGGAGATCAATAGTGTATGGATAGTAGTTGATTCATTCGAAGGGATAAAATCCATAGGATGCTAGTAAATTTTCAAAAGGAAAAGAGGAGCGGCCAGAAAGATGGAGATCTATAAAGTCTGTCTAATTGTCAAGGATTACCGTCAACGTTATGATATTGACTATGATGAGACATTCTTACCTGTGGCGATGCTCAAGTCCATTCGGATTATGCTTGCAATAGCAGCATATTTAGATTTTGAGATTTGACAAATAGATGTCAAAATCGCTTTCCTAAATAGGGAGCCGAAAGAAGAGGTGTCTATGATACAACCTGAAGGATTCACATCTACAGACGAATCTAAGGTGTGCAAACTAAATAGGTCCATCTATAGACTGAAGCAGGCATCTAAGAGTGGGAACATGCATTTTGATAAGATAATCAAAACATATGACTTCATTAGGAATGGAGAAGAGCCTTACATCTATAAATGGATTAACGATTCTGTTGTTATTTTCTTTGTACCGTAAGTAGATGATATACTGTTAATAGAAAATGATATCTTAACTTTGCAAAGTGTAAAGCTATGACTCTCATCACAATTTTCTATGAAGAATTTGGAAGAATCATCCTACATTTTAGGGATGAAGATCTATAGGGATAGATTTAGAAGATTGCTTAGATTGTCCCAATCCACGTATATTGATACCATATTGAAACGGTTCAACATAAAGAATTTCAAGAAAGACTATCTTTCGATTGGTCATAAAATTATTCTGCAAAAAAGATTGTCCGACAACCCCTTAGAAAAGAGCGTATGAATAGGATCTCATATGCTTCAACAAGGAGATCTATCATGTATGCCATGACATGAACAAGGCAAGATGTGGCCTATTCACCAAGGATAGTGAGTAGGTATCAATCTGATCTGGATGAGAACTATTAAAAGGTTGTGAAGATAATCCTTGAGTATTTGAGAAATACTAAGGATCAATGACTTATTTATAGGGACACTGACTTGAAACTTATGGGATATACTGATTTTAATTTTCAGTCAGACTATGATGACAGCAGAAGCATGTTTGGTTACGTATTTATCTTAAATGGAGGAGCAATATGCTAGAAGAGTTTCAAGCAACATATAGTGGCCAATTCTGTATGCGAAGCAAAATACATTGCTGCATCCGATGCTACAAAGGAGGTGGTGTGATTACAGAAGTCTATCACCAAGCTTGAAGTGACATTCTCAGTTGATGGCCCTATTCTGCTGTACTGTGACAGTACTGGAGTCATAGCTCAAGCGAAAAAATCAAAGTAACACTAGCATACCAAGCATATTCTGTGTCACTATCACCTTGTATGTGAGATCATGGATCGAGATGACGTCAAGCTTCAGAAGATCGACAGAAAAGAAAACATAGCCGACCCCTTCACTAAAGCTCTTAGGATTAAAGAGTTCAATGATCATAAGTGAAAGATGGGTATAAGATACTATCCTAATTGGCTTTAGTCCAAGTGAGAGTTGTTAAGAAATATATCCTAAATTAATCATTTGGACGATGCTCCTTTTGTAATATGTATATGAATTATTTATCAATGAATAAAAGTTATTTTGGTATCTTTCATCATAAAGTTACATCTTCTTTGTTAGAACTCTTGTGTTGTGATGAATTCTTTAGAACTATAAAATAATCGATAAAGGAGGATTTATCGAATAGTTCTTAAATATGTTCGCGATCAAATGATACGTCATTAAAGGATGATGATATTTATTGAGTAAAGGTAATTGTGTGCCATATAGTTTGGTTATCTTATTAATCAAAGAGTGTGAAGATACTGATATGGCATATAGATGAGATGTAGGAGTACATCATCACTGAACAAGTGACTCACCTGTTGAGCGCTCTACTATCAAGAGCAGCTCACAAAGCATATGGGCATAAGTATTTCTCAGGCATGAAATCACTATAGTAACTTACAAGCAACTCACTATGCTTTGATGCCGTACTATCTGTATTTCTAATGCAGTGACGGAAAGCTACTGGGTATAGTCAAGTACTTACGAAGTCGTGTGTAGATCAAGATGGGATTGATCTCTCCGGATTATAGGAGCTAATGCATTATTATATTTTAATTTAGTAAAACTTTGGCTAGGGTAATCCATGTGATGTATTTGAAAGGTTAAAATATTATGTGGATGATTCTTTCAGGGTTGACAGTTTAATCCTAGATCATCCTTTAGCATTCAGGGTCGAAGGGATGTATTATGCGATAACTATATGCATAGGTTCTTGAATATTATCTTGCAAATATTCAACCATCTGGATGTTAGAAACTATTGCTAGATAGTAACTTCGATTAATACAGAAAATAATTTTTATACTATCGATTTAGTGTTCGAATCTATGGAGTTACGCATAAAGTCAAGCAACGTAGGAAAGAATTGACCTAAGTATATATGTTCAATTTGAAAGTACATGACTTGATTGAGTATATAGACTAACTTGATTGAAAATTAAGTTATAGATCATACGAGATTAAATAGTTGACTATGTCTAGCTAGCACTAGACATGAGGTTCAGGTTCAATTTCAGAGATGAACAAGATTTGATCTATGATCCAAGGAGTCTATGAGAGATTGGATTTAAGTGTTAATTAATTTTAAATTAGATCTCATTTAATTAAACTTAATTGGGTTAAAAAAATTCAAATTAGATTTGATCCTAAATCTTAAATAGTTTGAGATTGATAATCTATTCGAAATTGGTTCAAATCAGGTTTGAATTTAATTCATTCTAATCTATATTTGGGTTAGATCCTTAGAGTCTAATTTTGTGGGGACTCTCTCTCTTCATGGCCGAGCAAAGGAGGGTGGGGGTGCTGGTTTTGCTGCCCCTCCTCTTGGGTGTAGGCATGAGTGCATGGGGGTGCCAAGTTAGGCACCTATCCAATCTCAATTAGGACTCTTTCTGAGATAAGAGATGAAATAATTCAAAACTGATTTGAATTAAGACTCCTAGTCTATTGGGTCATGAAGAATTATCTATAAATAGGGAGGACCTCTAACCATCAAAGTATAACAATCAGATTGTGTGCTAAGATGAGAAAGAGAGAGAGAGAGGTGGTATTCAAGAGAAGGAAGGTGTCGTTCTCCTTGGTGTGCAGATTTTGGGCGTCCAATTCCTCTTGGCATGAAAAGGCCCTGGCGTCCTACTCTGTAGTGTGAGGCATCACATTCGAGGTCAAATTTCTTCCTCCCTTGCTACCTTGAGAAGGTACGATAATCTAAGGCTTTATTTGCTTTCCTGCGAAGCTTGGCGTGCACGTGAAGTAGAGGGTTTGTACGTTCAAATCTTTGTGAGGCTTCAAATTTAAGAATCCTTTAAAAATTTGATCTCTATTCTGCTGCGTATCAGGTAAAAGATAAAATTTATATTAGCTTATTATAGAAAAAAATTTAGATGCTCCTTGATGATCCGATCTTGAATTAAATTTTTTCCTTCCATTGAAACTTTAGCAACTGAGATGGGACTATGACAGATTGAGGATTATAAATCAGAAACATATCAGGAAATGCTCTGCTTTGCAATGTCAGGTAATGAGACTGAGACAAGGACTCCCTCCTGATATAGAATCATCATTTGGAGAAAATTAAAGTAGAGGATAGCGCAAAGAAAGACATGATTTATTACTGCATGGGTAAGTTATGCCATATTTGTCTGGATATATGATCTTAAGTATTTTAATAGAGGATGCAGTAGTGAGCAATTCTGAATCATATATAATTAAAATTTTTAGAATGAGTTAAATATCTTAGTATATTTTGAAAAAGGATTTAAGGCAATATTCAAGGATTCAAAAATTTTTAGTTGATCAAATATTCTTAATGAACTTAGGAAGAAATTTTAGATTTGGAATAGATTAGAATTGCCATACTAAGTTTTAGTTAAATTTTTTAGTTTATATAATTCTTTACATAAGACATAGTATAAAATATGTATGTAGTTAGAAACAATTGAAATCATTATGATAAAAAAAAAATCTCTTGGGACATTGAGGTTGAATAATAAGTATTTAAAGCTTTGATTATACCTAGTGATATAAGTAAGAGAACCAAAAGCCAACTATCTGTAAGGATATTTGAAAATTCCTAAGGACTGTAATAAGCTTGAAGATTATAGATTTTAAAAGTATTCTCATTAGTAAGATTTTAGTATAGACTAGTGGGGTAGTAATGATGATGGAAATTATCGGTAGAGCTTGTGATTAGTAGTATGAATTTAGCAATGAAAGTTGTATGCCAGATGATGATTTATGTTTTGAAGAATGCTTAAAGTTATGATGGTAATTTAAAAATTTGATACATTAGCAGATACCCTTAGCAGACATTGCATATTTGAGGTAATTTCTAAGTTAAAATAATATTTGGAAGGATAATAAGAGAGGAAAATGGTTAGCAATTGCAATCGTGCACTAATAGTGAAATGGATTAGATAAATGGAAGTTTTATGACATGATCATTCTTAGGAGCTATGAAACTAAAGGAGATATGGTATATCTGGATCATTTTTGAACTTCAGTGAAGAAAAAAATTTTTTAAGGGGGAAAAAATGTAACACCCAGTTGGTCCAACCAGCCCAACACCCAAACCTAGCCCAACCTGATTTTGGGGCCTACCTGTTAGGTGGTGCCCATCCCTAAATCAATTGAACAAGGGGAAAATCCCCTATTCCACCACCTTCCACCGTAAGCCCTACCTTTCTCTCTTTCTCTCTGATGCGTTTCTCTCTCTCTCTCTTTCTCTCCCATACGCACATCCTCTCTTTCCCTCTTTTCTTCCACAGGGGCTCTCTCTCCCTCTTTTATTTCCCATCTTCCTCTTCCTTTTCTTCTTTCTTCTTCTTCTTCTTTCTCTTCCTCCTCTTTTTTGCTTTTCACTTGTTTGGCATGGTAGTTGCCTTGGTTCTTCTCCTCATCCATGTAAGTGTTGGTGCATGTGTGATGCTCCCAAGCCTTGGGAGACCATGAGAGGAGCCATGGGCTTGGATCTAGGATTCTAGGATCGGTTTGGGTCCTAGGGTTAGGAATGATTTGGTCCTAGGATGGAGGTTCAGCCTCCACGGGCTTGAGGCCTAGGAGATTTGGGTCTTGAGGGGGGCTAATCCAGGTTTGGGCTAGATTTGGGTCTATGAGGGTGAGAGTACATCATGTACTTGGATTTGGGTTGAGTGCTTTCAGGTATTGTGTTAGCCTAGGAAGGTTTTGGGCTAGGGTTAGCTCATGTGTACTAGTATATATGTGCAACTTATGAACCTTAATTTATGTGGAACGAATTGAATCCTTTTCTCCTACATTTCTCTCTCTCTCTCTGATTTTCCAGCCACCAAGAAGCCCTAGGGGGGTGTGTCTCCTAGGAAGAGAAAGAAGGCGCACCCTCTCATCACATCACTTGATATGTGCGGGACAAGGCTGCACATGCTAGAAAGAAGAGAGACTCCCATCTGCCTAGGAGTCTCTCTCCTAGCAGGATATCCATGCCCAAGTCATCCACAGAAGAGGGAGAAGGGGGTGGGATAGATTTCTCATGTAAAGACATCAGGGAGGTGCATCCAAGAGGAAAGAAATCAGGGTTGTGTATTTACAGGCTGCAGATTTCTGTGCTGGGAGTCCCTGTTGGATAGGGAGTTTCTCTTCACCTGGATCTCAGTTTTTGCTAAGATTAAAACAATAAGGAGGGTATGAAAAGAAAACCTTACTATATTAATGGTTCACCTAGATGAGATCTGAAAAGATGGAAGATTAGATGCACAAGGAAGATGCGCGCAGGTTGAAATGTTACCAAGGAGTCCTAGTCCAACAAGGACTCTCCTCAAATCAAAGGTTTCAGTCCAGATCTGTGAGCCTCGAGGTACCATGCGCCTAGCCCAGGTCTCAAGGGTGTTAGGGATGAAAGATTAGATCTGAAAGTGCATCCCAGGTCTTGGGAGGTGAGGGAGACATGGACTAGGCTACTGCTACAGAGTTTTTATTGTGCAGTGACCTAGGACCTGGCGTGTTGCCCTTAGAGAGTCTGGATCACTATGGACTCTTGTAGAGAGCTCTGTCATAGGTCTCCTTAGGTCCATGCATGTGCACAGTGATCACAACAAATGGTATTAGAGTGAGATTGCAGGTTCAAAACCCAACAAGCCCTCGAGTACTAGGGGGAGAAATTATTGTGCAAGATTCCAGCACACATTCGGTGAGACGTAGGGAGAGGTTGGTAGCCGAAGAGAACTTGGTGAGACTCTGAGAAAGGATGGTTGCCAAAGGGATTCGATTCGACTCTGGTTTGGATTGGCAGTCGAAGGGAGGTTGATGTATTGACAACAATAATGAGAGTTGACAGGAAGGGTTGACTGGTACCTGGTTGGTAAGATTAAATGGATCAACCATCCAACCTGCTGTTTGAGGGTGATTTAGCTCGATGCAGGTCAACTCATGTGTGAAGCTCCCGTGCCTAGTGGATAAAGGCTAATAAATCCCACCTCTAAATGGGCATTTGTCTTTTGAAAAGTTGATTAAGGGCTATGATTCTAACAGTTGGTATCAGAGCCTGATGGAGCATAGAAGCAAAGGAGGAGTCATACAAAAGAAAGCTGAAATTTGCACCATAGTCCAAGGTATGTCTCATTTCTACCTTTGTTATCGTTGTGGTTTGGCCAACCTGGAGTAGTGGGTTGAAGGTGGAAGTTGAGAGGCTTAATGGGAAAGGAAGCTTCCCAGAGTGGAAGGTTTGGGTGCATGTTTTGCTGGTCCAACTTTGGTTGGATGCAATCTTGAAGGAAAGGTCGGGGTGTATGATGACAGCTAATGGAGTTCGCTCGTTAGGAGGGCATAGTCATGTGTTAGGGGCTATTTAGTAGATGAGAAGTGTTTGACATGTATGACATGCTTGAGGAGAGATTCTCAAGGGGTAATGGTCGAGATGGAGCTGAAGAAACAATATACAACCTTCGGATGCAGGAAGGTGGGGAAGTAGTCAAGGTGCATTCAATGATTTGACTAGAGCATGGATTTGTGGAGCCTTGGGATGATGGAGATGGTTGATCCACATAGTGTCGCAGCTGGTTCAAAGGAGAAGGAGGTCCTCTAGTAGTTTTGTAGGGGTCCACGAAGTGTGGAAGGTCTGAAATGACAGCAGCGATAGTGGAGTTCAGTAGGAGGTCCAACAGGCAGTGCTAGGTGACTAATCTTGGATCAAGATTTTCTTCTGTAGGAGCATTGGGAGGAGTCACGATTCAGGTGGAGCACTGACTAGAGGTGCCTCCACATGTGGAGGATGGTTTGGCATAGATTTAGAGACAAGGGGTGGAGGGATATGTGTCTGATTTTAGCACCAGTGGTGGTGATGCATTGCATGGGTTTATGTAGGATTGCAAGCACTATGGATCGAGGCTCTGGAGAGATCTTGTCAGATGGATTTGTTTGCAATAAGAGAGGATCCAGATACCTATGAGGATGCTGTGGCGAGCTTTGGGTTGAGATAGATAGGTCTGAGCCCAAGACAAGATTTGAGTTGTAGTTCCTCCAAGTGATGCTGAAGCGACGGTTGGTACAGGGGCAGAAGAGGATAAAGTGCTAGGATGGAATTTTCTAGGTTCAATTACTGGGTTTAGAAGAGTTAGATGAGCTCTTGGGTTTTGGAGGTGTCTATGGGGTGCAAAGATATCCGAGATAGCTTCAGAGGTGCCCGTGGGGTGCGGAGTATCTGAAGGGATAGTGATGGGGATCAAGATGCAGCGATAGGCTCAGCAGTATAGCATTGAGTGGTGGTCTCAGGTAACTCGATTATAGAGTCATCTTCTATGGCATCAGTGGGCTTCAGATTCAGGTGGAGCATCAGATAGAGGTAGCTTCACAAGTGGATAGGGATTTGGCAAGAGTTCAGAGTGGAGTCTTCTGAGAAGACCGTATCAGGGTATGCAACAAGTGCCAATATAGGAATGCTGCAGTTTCTCCAGAAAAGTATAGGAAAAGTGATGCAGTTGCTAAGCAGAAGGGAGTCTACAAATATCAAAGTGGTGCCAAGGAGCAAGCCAAGATTTTTAGCTATGAAGGCAGTCATCTCAAAGGTCTCCAAGGGTACATAGCAGCTGAAGAGAATTGGTGGTGGTGATGTTTGCACAAGGGGCTGTCCAGGCACACAATGACAATGGGATCATGTAGGAGGGCATTGCCAAATTTGCTAAGGCTTCAGGACACCAAGGTGGAGATTGTTGGTATATGTGTAGTGCTCCCAAGCCTTAGGAGACTATGAGAGGAGCCATGGGCTTGACTCTAGGATTCTAGGACCGGTTTGGATACTAAGGCTAGGATTGGTTTGGTCCTAGGGTGGAGTTTCAGCCTCCATGGGCTCGAGGCCCAGGAGATTTAAGTCTCGATGGGGGCTAATCCAGGTTTGGACCAAGTTTGGGTCCATGAGGGTGAGAGCACATCATGTACTTGGATTTGGGTTGAGTGCTTTCAGGTATTGGGATAGCTTAGGGAGTTTTTGGACTAGGATTAGGTCATGTATACTAGTATATATATATAACTTGTAAATCCTAATTTGTGTGGAACGAATCAAACCTTTTCTCCTACATCTCTTATACTCTCTCTAATTTTCCAGCCGCCAAGAAGCCCTGGGGGGTTGCACCTCCTAGGAAGAGAAAGGAGGCACGCCCCCTCATCACATCTCTTGATATGCACGGGATAAGGCAGCGCATGATAGCAAGAAGACAGACTCCCATCTACTTGGGAGTCTCTCTCTTAATAAGATTAGAGGAAGAAGGGGGTGGGAGAGATTTTTCATGGAGAGAAATCAGGGAGGCATGTCCAAGAAGAAAGAAATTAGGGTTGCGTGTGGACAGGTTGTAGATTTTTGTACTGGGAGTCCCTGTTGGATAGGGAGTTTCTCTTCACCTGGATCTTGATTTTTGCTAGGATTAAAATAGCAAAGAGGGTATGAAAAGAAGACCTTATTGTCTTAATGGTTCATCCAGATGAGATCTAGAAAGGTGGAAGATCAGATGCACAAGGAAGATGCATGTAGGCTGAAATGTTGCCAAGGAGTCCTGGTCCAACAAGGACTCTCCACAAACCAATGGTTTCAGTCTAGATCTATGAGCCTCGAGGTACCACACCCCTAGCCTAGGTCCCAAGGGTGTTAGGGGTGGAAGATCTAATCTGGAGGTGTATCTCAAGTCTCGAAAAGTGAGAGAGATGCAGACTAGATCACTGTTGCAGAGTTCTTATTGTGCAACGACCTAGGATATGGCGTTTGCTGCCCTTAGAGAGTTCGGATCGTCATGGACTCTTGCAGAGGGCTCCATCATGGACTCTTGCAAAGGGTTCCATCATGGGTCTTCTCAAGTCTATGCAGGTGCAAAGGGCTCCATCAGAGTAAGGTTATAGGTTCGAAACCTGATAGGCCCCCAGAGTGTTAAAAAAAATATCACTGGGGGTGAGAAATTATTGTGCAAGATTTCAGTGCACATTTGGTGAGACCCAGAGAGAGGTTGGTGATGGAAGGGGATTCGATGAGACTTTGAGAGAGAATGGTAGCTAAAGGGCTTCAATGAGACTCTGGCTTGGGTTGGTAGTCGAAGGGAGGTTGATGTATTGACAACAATTATGAGAGTCGACCAGAAGATTTGATTGATGCCTTGTTGGTAAGATTAAATGGGTCTAACAACCTAGCCTGCTAGTTGAGGATGATCTAGTTTGATGCAGATCAATTCAGGTGTGAAGCTCCTATGCCTAGTGGATAGAGGCTAATAAACCCCACCTCTCAATGGGCATTTGCCATTTGAAAAGTTGGTTAGGGGCTACGGTCCTAATAGTTGGTATTAGAGCTTAGTGGAGCATGGAAGCGAAGGAGGAGTCATACAAGAGAAAGCTAAAATCTGCATCCTAGTCCAAGGTATGTCTTGGATCTACCTTTATTATCGTTGTGGTTTGGCCATCTTGGAGTAGCGGGTTGAAGGTGGAGGTTGAGAGGCTTGATGGGAAGGAAAGCTTCCCAGGGTGGAAGGTTTGGATGCATGTTTTGCTGATCCAACTTTGGTTGGATGCGGTCTTGGAGGAAATGCTGGGATGTATAACGATGGGCGATAGAGTTCGCTAGTTAGGAGGGCATGCTCATGTGTTAGGGGCTATTTGGTGGATGAGAAGTGTTTGGCATGTATGGCGTGCTTGAGGAAAGATTCTCGAGGGGTAATGATCGAGGTGGAGCTGAAGAAACGACTATATAGCCTTTGGATGCAGAAAAATGGGGAAGTAGTCAGGGTGCATTCAGCGGTTCGATCAGAGCATAGATTTGTGGAGTCATGGGATGATAGAGATGGCTGATCCATATAGTGCCACAGTTGGTTTAGAGGAAGAAGAGGTCCTCTGGTGGTTTCGTAGGGGTCCACGAAGTGTAGAAGTCCAAAACGACAGCAGCGATGGTGAAGTTTAGCAGGAGGTCCTATAGGGCAGTGCTGGGCGACTGATCTTGGATCAGATTTTTCTTCTGCAGGGGTATCGAGAGGAGTCATGATTCAGGTGAAGCACCGGTCAGAGGTGCCCCACATGTGGAGGATGGTTTGGTATAGGTTTAGATCCAAGGGGTGCAGGGATAAGTGTCCAATCCCAGCACCAGCAGTGGTGATGCATTGATGGATTTATGTGGGATTGCAGGCACCATGGATCGAGGCTCTAGAAAGATCATGTTAGATGGGTTTGTTTGCACAAGAGAGGATCTAGATACCTATGAGAAGGCTATGGTGAGCCTCGGATTGAGATAGGTGGGTCTAAGCCTAGGATAGGGTTTGAGCTGTAGTTCCTCCGATGATGCTGAAGCGATAGTTGGTGCTGGGGCAGAAGAGGATAAAGTGCTAGGGTGGAATTCCCTAGGTTTAGTTGCTAGGTTAAGAAGGGTTGAATGAGCTCTTGGGTTTTGGAGGTACCTGCAGGGTGTGGAGGTATTCGAGATGGCTTCAGAGATGCCCATGGGGTGCAGAGTATCCGAAGGGGCAGTGATTGTGATCGAGATATAGCGACAGGCTTAGCAGTGTAGTGTTGAGTAGTTGGCCTTGGGTGACTCAGTTATAGAGTTGTCTTCTTTGGCATCAGTGGACTTTAGGTTCAGGTGGAGCATCAGATGGAGATGGCTTCACAAGTGGAGAGGGATTTGGCATGAGTTTAGAGCGGAGTGTTCTGAGAAGACCGTGTCAGGGTATGCAGCGAGTGTCAGTGTAGGAATACCACAGTTTCTCTAAAAAAGTTCAAGAAAAGTAATGCAGCTACTAAGCAAAATGAAGTCTACAAATTTTAGGGTGGTGTCGAGGAGCAAGCCAAGGTCTTTAGCTAGGGAGGTGGTCATCCCAAAGATCTCTAAGGGTACACAGTAGCTGAATAGGATTGGTGGTGGTGATGTTTGCACATGGGGCTATCCAGGCATACAGTGACAACAAAATCATGCAAGAGGGCATTGCCAGATTTGCTAAAGCTTGGGGGCACCAAGATGGAGATTGTTAGTGCTTGTGTGGTGCTCCTAAGCCTTGGGAGATCATAAGAGGAGATATGAGCATGGCTCCAGGATTCTAGGATTGGTTTGGGTCCTAGGGCTAGGATCAGTTTGGTCCTAGGGTGGAGGTTCGGCCTCCACGGGCTCGAGGCCCAGGGGATTTAGGTCTCGAGGGGGGTAAATCCAGGTTTGGATCCATGAGGGTAACAGCACGTCACGTACTTGGATTTGGGTTGACTGCTTTAAGATTTTGGGTTAGCCTAGGAAGTTTTTGAGCTAGGGTTAGGTCATGTATAATAGTATATATACGTAACTTGTAAACCCTAATTTGTGTCGAATGAATTGAACCCTTTTCTCTTACATCTCTCCCTCTCTTTGGTTTTCTAGCCGCCAAGAAGCCCTAGAGGGGCGCACCTCCTAGGAAGAGAAACGAGGCGCACCCCCTCATCACATCTCTTGATATGTGCGGGACAAGGCAGTGCATACTAGCAAGAAGAGAAACTCCCATCTACCTGGGTGTCTCTCTCCTAGTAGGATCTCCATGCCTAGGTCATCCATGGAAGAGGGAGAAGGGGGTGGGAGAGATTTCTCATGGAGAAAAATCAGGGAGGTGCCAAGAGGAAAGAAATCAGGGTTGCATGCGGATAGGCTGCAGATTTCTATGGTGGGAGTCCCTGTTGGACAGAGAGTTTCTCTTCATCTAGATCTCAGTTTTTGCTGGGATTAGAAAAATAAGGAGGGCACGAAAAGAAGACCTTACTATCTTGATGGTTCTCCTAGATCAGATCTTAAAAGGTGGAAGATTAGATGCACAAGAAAGATGCGCGCAGGCTGAAATGTTGCTAAGGAGTCCTGATCGAACAAGGACTCTCCTCAAACCAATGGTTTCAGTATAGATCTGTGAGCCCCCAAGTACCACACCCCTTGCCTAAGTCCCAAGGATATTAAGGGTAGAAGATCAGATTTGGAGGTACATCCTAGGTCCTAAAAAGTGAGGGGGACGTGGATTGGGTCGCTGCTGCAGGGATCTTATTGCGCAGCGACCTAGGACATGGTGTTTGCTGTCCTTAGAGAATCCAAATCACCATGAACTCTTGCAGAGGGCTCCATCGCAAGTCTCCTCAGGTCCATGTAGGTGCACGATGATCACAACAGTAAGTAAACCCTAAACCTCTTTTGATTTAATCTAATTTAAATCTGAAACTTAATTGTTAGATGGGTTAGAGTAATAGGAAAAGAATTGTTGCTGATTTTAGGGCAGATTGAATCTATCAATAGTAGTTCAGGATTTTCAATTCTTTAGTGATGAGAAATTTTAACCTAAAAATTTAATCAAGGGTTGTCAACTGATTGGTCAACCAATTTGCAAAGTTTGAGAATTTTTGGATGCTGTTCGATAGGGTAAATAAATTATGGATTGGGACTGTTGTGTAGAAAAAAATAGTGAATCAAAAACCTAGATTTTAAAAATTTTAGAAAGTTTTACAAATTATTTTGAGAGAATAATGTGATAATGATTTCAGATTACATATATGTGTTTGGATTATTAGGTTCCAAGGAGTATCGGTGAAATTTTAGATAACTTTATGGAGGATTTCTGCAAGGTAAATATCCTCTTCTTAATTAAAGTAATTATATAAAATAATAAATGCATATATTTTGAAAATTTTCATTGATTTAATTGCTGCTAGGTGTTTTGGAAATCATGCCATTTGTTTATTATACTAGTCTTATTAAGCCAAATATGAATCATAGAATTATGAGCATTCCAAGTATCAAGTATTCATTGTATTTTGCAAATTAATGATTATATACTTATTAGAATGATTTCTAATTAATAAAATTTTGAAAATACTCATATGAATCTTTGGACTTTATGTTAGCAAATATGAATACATTAATTTGGAGAATTATGTTGCATATGAATTATCGAAAGTTTGGTGATTAGTCACTTTATGAATTTTATGTACTGACTCAAAATTTTATATATATTGCAATTTATGTATGTTATAGCAAAGATTGTTTGAATTAAGCTTGTGCATTCATACTGAACTCTCATGCCCTATTTGGTACAAAGGATGGATTGAAGGAAGGATGGATGGAAGAGGAAGAATGGATGGAGAAAAAGATGGATGGATTTTTCATCCATCCTCTTATATGTTTGGTGAAACTTGAAAGGATGGATAGAAATGATTTCCTCCTCTATTTGATATAGAAAGAGTAAGAGGAAGGATGAATGATATTTGTATAATAGTGTCTAAACTATCCTTTGATAAAAATATTATTAGTATCAATTTATAGCACTTATTTATACTAAAGAAGTAAACAATCTATAAACTTATAATCTTTATAATATATAGTTATATTAAAAATTATATAAATATTTAATTTAATACATAATTTCATAAATTAATTATTTAAATACTAACTAATTTATAATTTAGTTTAAATAGTTAATTAATATTATACAAGTAGTTAATTAAAAATAGAAAATATAGATAGAAAAATAGAAGATAATCTAATTTTGAATTATAATTATAAAATTTATATATAAAAATTAAAATAATGACTAATAAAATTTAATAATATATGATTAATAGTATATATAAAAATATATATAAATAATATTAATAAAAAAATAAAAAATATTAAATTTTTATCAAAAAAAATAATAAGATATAATTTTGTCAATGTTAAAGTTCATCCTTCAATGCTCTATCCATCCTTCCAATTTGAAAGGATGCAAAATGGTGGGCTAGAGTGGATAGACAATCCATCTTTTTCATCCATCCTTTTTGTAACTTTTTGAACTAAATGGTGGATAGAGGCCATTCATCCTTTTAATTTCATCTATCCATTCTTTCATGACTCTAACCAAATATAGCATTAGTCTACCTATATTCTGGACCTTGCCATATGGGGGTTGTACATTGGCAATTGATACGGATTGTTCTAGAACTATGCAATATATATCTACTCCATTGGGGTTAAATGCAGTACTCTAGACCTACTCCATAGGGGTTAAATGCGGTATATTGAGCCTTATCATAGAGATTATATATGGTCGTAGTCGTATAAACTGATGAGTTAATATAATATTTTTGAAAGATACGATCTTATGATATTAGGAAAATCTTGAAGGTAATCATCTAGTTTCTTTATGAATTCTAGAATATTTTTAATTTATACATGAGTTTTGGTTTACATGATTATATCTATATTGTAAAGCTGTAAGTTTGACCCTAACTATGTATATTATATTGGCATATTAATTCTTATATCAAGTGTGTTGCTCATAAAAGTAGCAACCTAAGAGGAGGGGGGTGAATTGGATTCTTTAAAAATTTTAGCTAAATTAAACTTTAAACAAATATGTGCTTCTAATGAGATTAATTTCAGTGATTGTGTTATGTATGATATATGCAACGTCAAAATTAAAAAATAAATAAAGCTATATAAGAATTAAACTTGTGCAAAGCAAGTAAAATAAAAAAAAAAAGGTACAATATAAATATAATAAATTTATAATGGTTCAGTACAATCCTGCACCTACATCCATTTCTCAAACTCTTCTAAGAAATTTCACTATAATCCTTCAAATTATAGTTTATTTGTTTTATCCTGACTTACAAATAAATTCAATTGGTTTTTTGGGATCACCAAACCAAAATCTTATATCGATTGTTTTTCAAGTTCACAATTAACCTAGTTGATTTTACAGATTTACCAATCAAAATTTTTTATCAATTATTTTTTAAATTCACAATCAATCCAGTTGGTTTTACGGGCTCACTAACCAAACCCATAATATCTAATTTCAGGTTTAGACGGGCCTTTACCTCAAGTTTTTTTCTTCTCAAGAAACTTATAAAGAAAACAAAAATACAAGAAGATAGAATTTCCTCTCAAATAAAAATAGAAAAATAAACTGTTTAAGCTTGGAGAAGTTGCTGATTGTTTACTTGATTGAGGCTTGAACTTTTTTTATTTGAAGCTTGAGAGTATGTAAAAGAAGTTGAAGAAGATTTCTGTTGAAAGCACACTTAAAATTCTGTACTTAATCCCTCTCTTTTCTTTCTCTCAAGAATATTCAATGGTCCTCATATAAACTGATGTGTTCCTCTTTTTAATTCTCTTTTCTTGACTCTTTATTAAGTTTAGAAGTTTTTAAATCCTTTTAGAAACCAAACTAGCTATTTCTAATTGTTAGAAAATAAAAACTAGCCATTAGAAATAATTCTGCATAATTCTGAAATTCTGCAAAATTAGTCATTGGAGCCTCAAGTCAATTCGGATAGGGTTCGAGTCAACTCGAACAAACTTCTAGTTGACTCAGCTAAAATTTCTGAAAATATAGGTCTCCATCTTTTCTTGAGACATCGACTCGAGCAGCTCGAGTCGACTTAAGCCACCGCTCTATTCGTTGAATTTTTTATTTTGAAAAATTATAGTTTTGCCATTCTTCAATTGAGTCGGCTCAAATAATCTTTGAGTCAACTCGAAGGCATGCCAACTGAAATTTCTATATGCCAAAACTATTTTTCTTCACTATTTCAGCTCAGGTCAACTCGGATAAAATTTGAATCAACTCGGATGATAGCCAATTCAAAATTTTTGCATATTTTTCTACTTGAGGGGCTTTTTATCTTCAATCTTTGAGAACTTCTTCTACCTTGATTTCTAAGATCTTTCACAATATTTAGGCTTCCAAAAACTTTTTGTTTGAGTCTTATTTGATCATAAATCATCATTCTTTTGAGAAGACTTTTTTTACAAATAATTTCTTCATTTTAAGCACCTAGAAAATCCTACATTCACTCATGAACACATGATTAGTATCATAATCACTCAACATTTTGTAACATCAAAATCAATCATAGGGTCAACAATCTATCTTTTTTTGATGATGATAAAAGTTTGAGTATATGCATAATAAAGTATAATGTGCTTTAACTAATTTATCAATATGAATATAAATCATGAAGTGAATAAGTAAGTACTTACAAGAACATACTTCATGAATGTTTCAATAAGATTTATCAAAGTATTTTCATTATAAATTTTGACACTAAAATTAAATACCAATATTCAAGATGGCACATATCCAAATATACTCATTTTATATAAACATTTCCAGCAAGCAAATGAGCATCTTACATCTTAAGCATATCTTTCTCCCATATACTCAATTTAAACATGAAGCATGTGAGCATACAATTAATTCAAACATAAACTCAATAAGTATATACTCAATATAACATCTCTTCTCCTTTTTGATAGCATCAACAAGTTTAAGAAAAAGATTTAAGATGAATCATCAAAATCGATTCAAATTCAAATATACATACATTAAAATTTGACTTAAGTTCTCCTCCTTTCAAATTTAACTTTTCTCTATTTGAAATGATATAGATTTTGAAACTTTTCTCTTCCTTCTTAAATAAGTTAAAAATATATATCAAATTTAATTCAAGCTTAGCTAGTTTTTTGTGTCAATTAAGTTTTGAGTAATATAAGCTTGATAGCACTTCTCTTCATTCTCAAAAGTAAGAATGCAAAAATATTTTCATAAATATAGTTGGATATATGCTTTGAGCTTTAAAGATACAAGAGATAGCACTTTTTCAATGCTAAGAATTTTGAATAGATCATTCAAAGCAAATCGTAAGAGATATTTAATTTGATGCATAAAGATATTAATCTTTGGAATTGTCTCAAAGAAAAAATGTCAAAGATAGGACAATATAAAATAAATTTGAGGCAAAGCATCCTTTTCATTTTGCCAAATGATAAATAGATAGAGTTCAAGATAGTAACAAGTTATCCAATACCAATTTGAAGCAACCTTATGTTAGGATGATCTTTGACTAATCCGAAGTTTATCAATTAGATCTTTGATTGTGATTAAGGGTTTCATCTTTTATCATCCTAGGATAATCTTTCTACATAACTTGCGTTATGTGATGTGTCTTAAATTATACCGCAGGTGTACGATGTGCAATGTAGCACATTCGGTGAGTATGGATCGATCTCATGAAGAATTAAATTTTTAAAATATGTTTAAATTCTTACTCAGACAAGTTCTAAAGAAAAGATGGAGAGATTGCTTGTAACTACTACTAAAGCAGTGAGAAAAATAATTATAAATTATATCAACTAAAAGATTTAGGACTTTTGAATCTACTAGACTAATGAATTAGATAACCTTTCTATTGTTTCTTTTATGATGTCTCTTGATTAAGGTGTAAAGCATGAACAAGCATGAACCATGAAGAGACTTAACTCAACTATGATCCATCAAGCATTTCACTTTCATCCTAATTAAGATTTTCTCCTTTCAACTACTTCTCTTGTGTTACCCAAGTATGGACTATGAAGGGACTCAAATCCAACTATAACCCATCAAAATTTTTCACAAAGAAGAAGAAGAGAGGATTTTAAAAGATTTGTGAGCCTTCTACCTATTATCTCCTGTTGCACCGAATCAAGTATGAGCTATGAAGGGATTCTGACCTAGCTATAGCCCATCAAGTCTCTTGACAAGATAGATGAAGGAAAAAGGACTCTAAAAATTAAAAGTATGAAAAGAAATTCAAAGAAGAAGGCTTCTAATTATGGTCTAGCTTTATTGCAAATCCTAGGAGGATTGCTTAACTAGACATAAATTGATTTGAAGCAAATATAAAATAGAACTATACTAATTATAAAAATTTAAAATTATAGAAATTAAAGGATTGCAAAAAAATAAATGCAAGAATTTAAACTATCCTAGTGTTGAAATTAAAAATTGCATAAATTAAATTGAAGGAAAAGAAACTAATTTATTACTAAAATAAAATTTTTTATACAAAATTTTTAACTCCTAAGCCATTAACAGGGCTTGGAGTTAAAAACAAAATTATAACAAAAAAAAGAGAAAAATCTAAATTAGAATCTCTTCCTACAGTCTTCTTTTGTAGAGCCTTTTGATTCTCACACCTCCTCTGGTTGACTCTCCTTTTCGTGTGTTGGAAGAGTGAAAAAAATAGAAAAAAGGCTAAAAAATTTAAAAGGTTAGTATTCCCATCTGTCACATGGGCCTCTACAAGAGGTATGGTGTGGAGAGAGATATCTCTAAGAGTGGAAGTAGTAGGCTTTATTTATAGGTGTTAGGAGGGGAGAAGTTTTTCTATTTTTCCAATATGGGACTAATGATGCAGACAAGGGCTAGGAGATGGATGGATGAGATGAAGAAGCAGAAAAAAATGGATGGATGAGATTGGAGGAGCAAGGAAGGATAAGGCAAGAGAGAAAATAATTTCCAAAGATATATTTTTTTTCTCTTTTGTTTTTCGCATTCGCATCCTTCTTGGTTCCACGTGAAGATGCTCAGCCTTTTCTCCCATCCACAGTGTGCATTACCGTGCCCACATTGCTGATGCCATGTGAAGCCCACATCCTAGCCATGTATTTGCATTTTGTCCTTCCTTTTCTGCTTGCTCGAATCAACTTCATGTGGGTCCCTGCATCCACGTGCGCATAGCACGTCTCAGCACCTAGCAGCCAGCTCCATGTGTCCGTATCCAGGTTCGCGTTGCTTCTTTTTCTCCATGCTTGGACCCGTGCACTATGTCCAGTGCCTTATAAAAAGGCCTCTCAGCCACTTAACAACCAGAACATCCAAAAAAATTCAATCTCAAAAGCTATGGGTCCTTCCTCTTGAATGGCAAAATCCACTTCTTCCCAAGAGAATATTTTTTTTTATATTATTGCCATATGCATCCCTTTTTCTTTGCAAAAAGAAATAATTATTTTCTTCTACTCCTGCATGTGTCCCTTGAGATTTCACTGTTCCTTTGTGAGCCACATGAAAGACCGGCACTTGGTTTCTTGTGGACTGCATGGGAAGCTTGGTGGACTGAGCGAGCAGACTACCGTAGACTGACCGCATGTGGATTGGTTTTGGGCTTAATTTTGAATCCATTTTAACTCTATTTTTTTGATCCTATTTGATCTCTTTCTTCATGTTGGTGCACCTCTTTTCTACAAAATATATAAAGAAATATCAATTCTAAAAAAATAAAGATCATTTAATCTATAAATTAATGCTTCTTTGATCATATTTATGCACTTATCATTATGCCAGGAAAACCTTATGTCAGAAAGATCTTTGACTAACCCAAAGCTTATCAATTAGATCTCTGATTTTGATTAAAATATCTGATCTAAAATTTTAGATCTAATCTAAATTTCAGATCTAAGCATAAAAATTAGAGCTAATTAAAAATAGAAAATTATTTCTAATCTAAATTTTAGTTTTAATTGAAAGCAAAAATTTTAGATCTAATCTAAATTTCAGATCTAACTGAAAGCATAAATTTTAGGTCTAATCTAAATTATAGATCTAATTGAAAGTATAAATTTTAGATCTAATCTGAATTACAAATCTAATCTTGATCTTAAGAGTATGATACTGAATCTAGCTCTGATACCAATTGAAGAAAAAATCATGGGTATGCATGCAAGTTCAACAAAAATTTTAAAGCAGTGGAAGAGATCTAATCTAGTATGCATCTTTAAGATCACATCTCATAAAGCTAGATCTATTATGTCCTTGAGATCAAAAACATAAAATAAATCAAACTTGAAGATCAAATCTTTACCTTAACATGGATTGATCTTTAGCAAGGTGGATGCCCAAGTTCCTTGGGCGTGAGGTGTGAGGGGGAGAGAGAGAGAGGAGGCATGAGATAGAGAGAGGGGGTGCAGGATTTGGTTCTCCAGGTTAGGGTTTTGAGATTTCATCTCAAGGGATTTATATAGAACCAAAAGGACTTCTAAAAGGTTTTAGACTATGACTCATTCAATGGCTTAATCCAGAAGGGCTCTTGGTTCCCTGCTAAACTTAGCTTGCTCATTAGTTAGATGCACCCCTCCCTCTTTTCTCATGCACAAAATCAGATGGGGCATGCACCCCATCTCTCCTCTCCTTTCTTCTTGCGCAAGACAAGGGTGCGCCAACTATTAGCACCCCTTGAGCCTTATCTACATAGGGGTGAGCCTCTTTATTCCATGCCCAAAAAATATGATGAGGACCCAACTCTTGGCCCCCCTCATGCATGCATTTAACTTGGTCCAATCTCTATCCAATGGGGATTCTAAGTCTTAAGAGGAATTGGGTTTAACCATATATTAGTATGGTATTTCTAAACCTGATAGGATTTCATAAATCCAAACCCAATTAGAATTATATGAGCCCAACAACACAATTCTAGTCCAATTCTCTTTATGTGTGACCCCATAAATTTAATTCTGTCTGATAGTAAGATATATTGTGACCTTTATCAATAATATTATTGAAATTTCTTTCAATAGATTGAAATACTTCAAATTCAGTCAAATGAGAATCATTGATCATCTAAATAATTCTCCTTGATCTCACTATCTACCAGTGATATCTAGCAGTATGTAGGGCAATCCAGTAGAACTGAATAGATAAACCTCTACGTGCAGTTACTGTGTGATTCGATTCTTCTATCGTGAGTCCCACAAGATGGAGGTTATGATAACTCGTCAAACCCCTCATCTGTCATATGTATAATTCAATCAACTTGAGTTCATTTGTGAAATCCTTTGAAAACTCTTTTTCATCATTCACATTGCCATGGCCAGGTCTTTGAAACTCTATCTCATGACCCACATAGGACTTCTTCTTATCTATCAAGATCGATAGATCCCATCTAGGTGCACACCCTATTCCTATAATGAACCTACTGCAGCCAACATACACCGTAAGATTCTGAATGGCTAGAAACTTGAGTGATAGTATAGTTAAACTATAGCAACCTCATTGTAAATAATCGAAGCATTGCTGGTCAAAGAACTACTCACACCACTGTAGCATCAAGTAAGTCACTTACGAGTAAGTAGATATCCAAGTGACTACTCATGTTAGTCATGCTTGATATCTTTATTCTCTAATAACCACTTGCACTCTTACTTCAGTGTCTCCATACTGTAGACTTGAGACTCATCTATCCAAAAGAAAAGCAATCCGTATACCAATCTATCCAGATCAATCATCATTTCTGTGATGATCCATCAATCGGAAGTAATTTGTGAATTAACCATTAATGATATATGTCTCAAATTCTCAATCCTTAAGAATATGTGTCATTATCTTATTAATTCATTGGATAATTTATAGATACATCACACAATATGAATGGAAAGACAATCCAATTTTATTTCTTTAATAAGTCAAAATTACAAATTATGCCCTTAAAAAGTTTTACATGTATCAGCCTAATTGGCTTCTAAGATATACCTCTAACAATAGGCACGACATATGATGACAAACTCTATGCAGTAGTATATAGTCTTAAAAGTCTCTAGGTGGTCAACAAAGTCCATTCCCCATCATACAACTCTACTTGGGGTATCTTGAACCTTGGAGGAAGAGGTTTCATAATGATTTACTTGGTGAAGATAGGCACATTGCTGAGGAGAGACTTGGTCGAGGTGGTGACCTTTTCCTTCAGCTCCTTCACCTCCTCTATGATATGGTTAGTCATTTGTGTCAAACTGATAGGTCAGAATCAGTTTGCTACTCCTCCTAGGGCTGTCACCCCCTTCCATGCGCCAGCGAGTCTTGCTCAGCACTAGAGCTCCTCAAGGGCTCCATCAACTTCTTCTCTGAATAGTTCTCTTTGTTGTTTCCAGGGGACTAGTGGCAATGAAGCTGGTCGTTCCTCTAGCTATGTCCTAGCCATTGGTCTGGCTGGTTCCATTGTCTAGGGGTTCCTCTATAGAACCAAGTCCCTAATTAGATCAATTAGGATTTGGACTTGTTGCCGAAGCTGGTCAAGCTACATCATAGTTACCAATATTTTAGAGGATGGTTGAGGCAGTGAAGCTGACCAATGCCACTAGGGAAGGTGGGATTCTCTCAGGATGTCCCCCCTTAGGGAACCATAAGATTTGATGAGAGATGCTGCAAACTGGTGCCTCCTTTTAGGCAGCATAACATCTCATTTGTCGTTTCCACAGATGGGGTCAATTTGATGCTGACGATCTCAGATTACTTAGGGGTATACAGAAAACTAGTTGAATTGCAAATCCAATCTGAACCGATCTTTTTGGTTTAGTTTATATAGATATATTTTTTTTAAAATTCAATTTGGTTTTAGTTTGAGAAAGTTTTGAATTGGAAAATTTTGATTTGATTTTGGTTTGAGCTTTTATAAAATTGATTCAAATTAACCCAACCCAACCAATGTGTGTGTCTATATATATATATATATATATATATATATATAAACTAACCAAACCCGACCCGACCCATATATGTCTATATAAAAATTTGAATCTTTTAGTTTTTTATTATATTTTTCATGTATAAAATAGAATATCAACCCAATAAACTAAATCAAACCAAATCAAAAATTTTTTTGGGCTAGTTTTAACAAGTTTTCATGGAGGGTCCGTTAGGTTTCATTTTCAGTTTTAAAAAATTAGTTTAGATCAGTTTGGTTTTGGATTTAGCTCCAAACTAACCCGATCCGACCCATGCACACCCCTAGTATTGTTGACATGGGATGCCTTTACAAACTTGCAAGACAACAAACAAGGTCAAGAACTCATTAGAAGTTTGCTCTCATTGGCAAAAAAGGTTTTTTTGGTTGGGAATGAAGAACAAAAATCATAAAGACATAATCTTGTTTAGTTGAATACAAATGATTTACTTTCATGGAGGATCCTAAGTTTCTTTATAGCTAGGATCCCAAATCATTTGGGATCATTCCTAATAAACACAAGAAAATTCTGTCACAACCTGCTGATATAGTATAACAATCCAAGGATATGCCATAACCATTTGGCATGTATTGAAATTGCCAAATGGTTATATAGCATAACAATCTATATAGCATAACACCTATATAGATTTTAAAGTACTTCATTCTTTATCATCCATCTATCTATACAGATCTCAAAGCACTCCATCCGCAGTCATTCTACCTGCCAAATTCAAAGCACTTCCTTTCAATTCATGCCAAAACAAGAGACGTCCCTTACTAAGTTAGTGATAAGAATAGTCCGAAAATTTTTAAAATTTTAGTTATCAAGTGACCCTCACATGATAATATTTTGTTATGGAGATGGACAACTAAACAATATTGCAACGAATTTGAAGTTTTAGTTACTAATTGATATTTCTAAAATTTAGGATCTAAATATAAATAGCCCAAAATTAAAGGGGTGTATCTATAATGTCCTTTAATAATTAAATGGAAAGTCCTCTTTCCCGTTGATGCTAAAGATTAGCATTCAAGTGTCTCATCGTATAATTTATAGAAGTTTTGATATTACAATTAGTCAAGCATATAGCTTTTTGTTATGCTTTTTGTTAAGCAAGAATTGGTCCACATGATGACATATCTGACCTACGAAGATGTGGCAAACACCTGGCATTATGATGTGGATGACTCAGGCCATGTGTTTTGTGCAACATTGATGTCATCGATGGATAGCCGATCACTTATGGTTGGTCCTCAAACAAAGTCTATATCATCGGCATTCTACCAATCTCACCTCATCTCCATCCCAATTTTTCATGAGCCGTATGATAGCTAGGAAGCTATGAGAAGTCATTGGTGCATAGATTATTCTAAGTTGGCATTCGGTTATAATGGCACCCATCTCCCCACACATAGATAGCTGGCCCTATAACTAATTACCAACAACCCACTGCTCTGATTATAGTAGTTCCTACCTGCCTAGCAAATCTTCCCCCATATAAAAGGGAAGAAAGGGAGAAAAAGGGAAGGCTTTGAACACTATCTCTTTGGACTGTTCTCACTATCTCTTTCTATTATTCTCTCTCTTCAACTTTCACTAACTTAAGCATCAAAGGATCCTCCATCGGAGAACCTCCATCTTCTTCTCTGGTGTGTGCGGATTTTTTTTGTAGGTGATCGAGATTTTGATTAGCACTAGCCTATTCTAGTAGGATGAAGGATCCAAGCTGTTATATCCAGTCGGAGAGGCACAGTAACAGATTGATGCTAGAGAAAGGGGTTGTATGTCATTTCTAAAAAGAAGATGGTGACAATCAGATCATAAAACCACTTCACCAATTGGCACCGATAGTCATCTCTGGATAGCACACATAATGAGCAAACTATTGGGAAAAAACCTCCTTGACAATTCACAATCGTGAATCTGGACCCAATTGATGTGCTAATTAAGTAGGTCCAAGTGTTTGCAGTCGCTATACAGCGACTACAGCAGGCATGGCTAGGACACAAGTTCAGCAGTTTCATCTCAACATAGTCGCTGGATCCGTATAGAAGGGTTAGAGCAAGGCATTGACACTTAAACCCAATTTAGGCCTCTCGCCGACAATCGTGATTGGCTGAATCAACTCCATACTGCTTGCCTTAGCACCCTTGAAGTTCAAGAATAGATGATTGAAGATATCGATCGCTAGAGCCCTACAAAGAGGACTCCACTTCAAACCTCTCTCCATGCCGGCATTATTCTCCATGTGAAGATGATCTTAAGAGGAAAATTTGAGAACTAGAATGTCATATTGGTGAACTCTAGATGGGGAGTTATCAATAGAATGATGGCTTCAGCTTTAACACTCAACCACCATTCTCTCGAGAGATCTTGAGCGAACCGATCCCTGATCGATCATGATGCCACAAGTTGAGCCTCACAATGGTTGGACCAATCCACTCGACCATCTAAAGGGATACAAAGCTCCCATGATGATGCTATAAGGGGCATCCGATGCCCTCCTTTGTCTTGCATGTTAGGAATATATCCTAAAGCCAAGCATCTAAGCTGTAGACGATTGCACTCTTGTATATGAATTGTAATTGATTTATATTAATAAAAGTTATTTTTGATATATTTATCATAATTTTGCATCTTTTTTTTAGAACTCATTTTATGATGAAGTCCTTACAACTATTTTTAAATCAATAAAGAAAGATTTATTGAATAGTTCTTAAACTTGTTCGTGACCAAATGATACGTTATAATAGGACAATGATATTTATCAAGTGTAGGTCATTGTGTGCCATATGAGTTGGTTATCCTTGTAACCAAGGAGTATAGAGACACTGGTATGACATGCAGGTAAAATGTAAGAGTACATTTCACTGAACATGATCAAACTATGGAGCGCTTTGCTATCAAGAGCTGCTTGCAAAGGACATAAGTATAAGTGTCCCTCCGATCTGAGTCACCATGGTGATTTACAAGCAACTCACTGTGCTTTAGTGCCAGACTATCTGTATCTCTAATACAGTGATAGAAGATTTTTGGGTATAGTTAAGTACTTATGAAGTCTGTGTATAAGTCAAGATGGGATCGACCGCTCCTGGTTTCAGAAGTTAATGCTACAATATGTTTCAATTTAGTAAAGCCTTGGCTAGGATAATCCTTGTGAGAAGTCACAGAATTTATAAGGTTAAGATACAATTTGAATGTACAAATCAAGAGTTGACAGTTTAACTTTGAAGTCATCTTGAGCATTGAAGGTCAAAGAGATGAATTATACGGTAACCATATGCCAAACATTCTTGAATATTGTCTTGCAACCATTCGGCTTATCCGAACATCGAATATCATTGCTAGATGGTCACTTCGATTGGTATAATAATTTAATCCTGTATTACTGACTTAGATTTGAACTTATGGGATTTGAACCTATGGGGTCACACATAATAGAAGTTCATATCTGATCAGGTGGCTGATCAACGATTGAGAATCGTTCAAGAGTATAATCGTCAATGTGATTGATGATTAACCTTATGTGAAAGTTATGATAAATTAATCTACTTATAGTTAGGAGGATTAATTAGTAATTAGATTACTGATTAGTTTAATTTGATTGAGTAATGAGGTTCAGATCAAATCTAATGGAATTGGATTTGATTAGGTTTAATCCGATTAGGTTATAAGATGACTTAATCACTAAGGGTGATTGATTTCTGTTTGATCAGGGCTTGGACTCGATTAATTTTTGATTAGATTAAAATTTAATCGAATTGATTTGGTGTCTAATTAGATTAGGTTCAATTATCTAAGTGGGTCTAACCAAATCTGATTTGGATAAGGATCAAAATTGGATTGAATTAAATTCAAATAGATTTGAACTTAAACCTAGCACCTCATCCACTTCTCCATGCCATTTTGTCATGGCATAATTCAGAATTATGCATGAGAAAAACTCCATGCCTTAGCCCCTTTGTCGCCTCTCTTTGGATGGGATAAGTTCAGTTTGAATTAAAATTCAAATTCGATTTGAATGTGAGTTCAAATTTGATCCTTATCTTCGCAAGGATTTATCCTCATCCTAACTTCCTTTCAATGCCATCAAATAGAGATTTGTTTTGGCATGTGAAAGTGTGGGTGAATTGATTTTTCATCATGAAAAATCAGAATAAAGAGAGTGGCCGAACATCCATGTGGGCTGTGAGGTCTAGGGGTGGGCGTTTCTTCTTTGGTATGAGAGATTAGAGGAGAACCGTCTCTTTTTGGGGTGAGCGATCCAGGATTTGTCTAGGAAGAGAAAAAAATAGAGAGATTAGATTTTCTTCTATTCACTTTTTTCCACCACCTCACCTCCTCCTAAATCTATCTTCATTCTTGAAAGAGTCCGAGTGATTCGAAGAAAGAAACATGATCAGCCGTCAAGTGATCTTTGCGAGGAGCTAGCACTCCAAAGATATTGATCAGATCTGAGCTTTGTATGGACTGATAGATATGTTAAATTTATATTAGAAGTATCAATACTTGTATTAATTAATTTATTTTATTTGAATTTAATATTTTTTTTATTAATTTTTAAATATTATTGATTGAAAAGATGAAATTCATTGTTTACGAAAGATCCAACTTGATCGAGTCTGAGCTCGAGTTTCAAGTGAAGCTACGAGTGAATATGGGTTGACGATGGATACGACAATGACACAAAAGAGAGAGTTATCTTTGAAAGAAGTGAATTTTAGCATTAAAAAGGTGGGACCGTTGTGCATTTAAGGCATTCAAAGGGTGCTGGCATGGTGCATGGCTTATGGGACTTGATGCATGGTGTTTTAAAAGTTTTGAAAGAGAGACGTGAGTGGGCGCATCAACGGCTGAGCTGGGAGCTGCACGGCTTGCCTTGGGCACGAACGCAAATGCAAGGATGTGGGCGACCCAGGTTTACCCCTGAGAATGAAAGCGGAAAAAATTTTAGCAACGAGCAGGCTTCAAATGGGTTCAAATAGGTTTGGATGTGGGACGTGGCCTGTTGCGCGGCGTGAAGCGGCTGGATGACGAGCGGATGTGAATGAGAAAGAAAAGAAACACGGCTTGGGTTTCTTCATGCGGATGTGGAATATAATACGGTATTGCGGTCAATCTTCTCATCGTCTGATCATCGAGAATGAGCACCTGCAAGAGAAGTCCTTACTGATCGGAGGTGACTCCGGCGGAGACCCTCCGACGGTCAAGTGAGAGAGGAGACTAGGCAATAGCAGAAAAGAATCAAGGAGCTCAGCGAGAGAGAGAGAACTAGGGCTTCGAAAGAACCTCCCCAGCATTGTTGCCTTTCCCGTTTTATAGTAGAGTGCGGCATGGCGCCGTCATTAATGGCGCAGACAATGGGAGAGTTGTCAAATCGTCGGAGGCTGTCAGAGTCATTGTGGGGCTGTCAAATCGCCGTGGAGCTGTCAAATCACTGGAGTTGACCCCTGTCTTGGGTGGGACGGTGTCCCAGGACGGCTACGCCGCATGCCTTTGTCAGGACGGCGGCCCTCAGCAGCTGTACGGCATTTGGAGGAGCCGACCGACCATACGTCGGTGTTTGGCCGTAGGATGTCGAGTGAAGACCTAGGGACACCGTCGGCTGGAATGACGCATCGCGGGGATCGGACATCGGCCACCACCCCCGATGGCCAGTCTGATGTGTTGCCAAAGTCAGGGGTCGGGCCGCGTCGTTCGGCCGGTCGGGCTCGGGAAGGGTCTTCCCGACCGACATACCTTCAGTCGGACAGTGTCGGCCGGTAGAGTCGGGTGCCGGTTAGGCGGGCTCGACGGTGAGTCGGTGTGAGAGTGACCAGCCGGTATATCCTAACAGTTGCCCCCCCACTCCTGAGTCGGATGGCGTGCTGGCCAGCGTCCTTACACGGGCGGCGGTGTCGGGCGAAAGGAGTGCATATCCATCACATTATGCTCTGACTCTGGTGACCGTATCAATGTTCGGTTCGGTGCCAGACATCTTATGGATGTCAGGCGACTCATCGGTGTCGGACGTTCCGTCAGTGTCAGGCATCCCATCGGTGTTAGGCATCCTATCGGGAATGAAAACTGCCGTTTCCGCCGCCTCTTCGGGAACGCGAACCGCCACAGCCTTTCCGCCGCGTGGCAGGGGGCCATTGGGCCAGATTATTTCAGGCGGATGAAGACGACGTGGCCTGATCTGGGGCCGGTGCGTCGAACCATCGGGTCGAAGGAGGGCCCATATGCCGCCATGTGTCACGATCTGGGAGATCCTCGCTGGTCATGCTTTCATCTCGGCCGTCAGGGGGCACTATATATACAGGGTCACCTGCATCTGGATTTTTACTTTTCAAACTTGCTGTCGAGATCCTGGCCGTGTGGTCCCTTGCCTCAGGTAATCGTCCCCGTTTCCTCCCTTAGAGAGTCTTTTTCCCTAGGAGCCTTCATCGTTGTTCTTTGTCTTCTTCCTCGCTTCCTCGTAGTTCTCTTTCTTCTTCCTCTCATTCTTTGACTCCGGTTCTAGCATAATAGCTAGAACATCTCCACGAGGAAGTCGGTCGGAGAACCCGATTGACGATTCTCGATCGACCCCGGAGGTGGAGGTCCTTCACTTTCGGGGCTGAATGTTGATCGGCTTCGGGAGCAGTACTGCATCCCGGAGCAGTTTCAGCTGTTCGCCCCTGGAGCTGATGGTCGGGTTAACAACCCGCCTGCGGGCCAGGTGGCCTTCTACGTCGAGGACCTCTGGGCCGGTCTCTGCTTTCTGATTTCGGAGTTTGTCCGAAACATGCTGGACTACTACAGACTGTGTCCAGCGCAGCTGGCGCCGAACTCAGTCCGATTGGTAGTCAGCTTTGCTCTACTGTGTCGGCTTTTGCCGACCAATCCTCGTATTTCTCTCTTTCGAGCCTTTTTTGTTCTTCGACCCCACCCCAAAGCCCGAGGGTGGTGGTATTTCAACCCTCAGAAGGGTCTTTCCTTTATCACCGATCTTCCATCGTCGATTCATGGATAGAAGAATCAGTTCTTCTTCATCTCTTCTCCTGTTCCCTGGGGGTTTCCTTCCCACTGGGGAAACCCCCGGGAAGGAAACCCCCGAACCCAACCAAACGAGAACAGTCGGGTGGAGGCCGGGGACCGAGAAGACTTCCACCATCTGAAGGACATCTCGGTGCCAAAGCAGAAGGAGCTTGTCACCGAGCAAGCCTTGTACGATGCCGGTCTGAGCTCGGTTCCTCGCCTAGGTCTGTTTTTTGTCTCTCTTCTTCTTTTTTCTTTTCTCTATTTTTTGGTGCTGATTCATTGTTGAAATTGCAGATATGCCACTGAGGGTGAGGTTGACGGAAGCCGACGTTCGGCGACACGTGGCTCGGAAGAGGTTGGCGTCTGGAGCCGAACCATCACGGCCTCCCAAGAGGCCTCAAGTAGCGCCGTCGAGCGAGCCGGTGGTAGCGGGAGCTGAGTCGGACAGGGAGCCGATCATCGCACTGTCGGTGCGAATAGTGCCTGTTGAGGCCCCGTTCGAGGAATGGTCGGCTGAGGGGGCGGCCCCATCTGAGGGATGGACGGCCGAGGAATCGACAGAGGATGTGCCGGCTGCTCAACCGGCAGGAGAGGTTCGAGCAGAGGCACGCGAGCCCGAACAACCTGTGTCGGCGGCTGTCGCACCTTCAGGAGGGACCCAGTCGGGCTCGAGCATGCCCTCCCTTTCCGACGTCAGGGCCTGGGTGTCCGCACAGGGGAAGGCCCCGATGGAACTTGGCGATGACAGGAGGTCGGCCGGCGGTGGAGCGTCGATCGACTCCCCACTTCCCAAAGGGGCGTCGGCCCTGGCCAACCATGACTTGGCCAGGAGACTATGCCAGGCAATTATCCTCCCGGCCGATATTGAGGCCATGAAGAATCAGTGGGTATCTGACATGCTGTCCTCTTTTTACCCGACTATGATCTGGGTAAGTTTCTTTCCTTTTCGTTTTTGTTGTTGTTTTTCATAAGTTCAATTTTCTGACGGTCGGCTTTATTTTTTGCAGCTGATTTATAACATATCTGAGTTGGAGGCCGGATATCGGAGATTCGGCGATCTTCGTGCGGCCTGGAAGGATAAGGCCATGGTTGCCGAGGCCGACAAGGTAATATTGGTCGACCAACTGAAGCAATCGATCGACTGGGAGGCCCGGCTTGAGGGGGAGATCTCCCACCTCTCTGAGGAGGTCTCCCAACTTAACGGTGCTCTGGCTACTTCGGGGACCGAGCTGCAGTCGGCTCGCAAGGATGCCAAGCGGAAGTCCCACACCGTTTGTCGGCTGCATCGCGAGCAGGATGACTTCGCCAAGGAACTCAAGGCCGAACGCGAGCAGCTCCGAATGAGCTTAGGGAATCTCGCCAAGGCTGAAGAGAACTTGTCCACCGCTCAGGCCGATGCGGACATAGCAAGGGCGGAGGCGGAGTCGGCGAAAGAAGCCATGTGTCGGGCCGTGGAGGACTTTCGCAACTCCGAGGAATATCGGAAGGAACTTCTGGAGAGCGGCTTCCTCTCGTATCGAGTAGGGTACAAGGATGCTCGGAAAGCCATTCGGAGCCTGTATCCGGAGCTCGATCTCGACAGCATCGTCCCGCCAGAGTCGGAGGCCCAAACCACGGGAGAGACGGCCGACCCGTCGTTGGGAGATCGCACCACCGCGGTGGAGGCCGACGCAGACCAGGCTGCCGAAGGTCAGGCGGCGCCGACCCCTGAAGCTACCCCGACCCGAGCGGATACGTCGATTGCCCCTGATCTTCTCCCGATGGAAGAAGCCGACTCCGGTGATTAGTCGGTCTTTTATTTTTACTTTTCTTTGGTATACTTGTAATCGGGCTTCGGCCCAATTTTGTAAACTTAGCTCGAGCTTTAATGAAATCAAAATCTTCTTAACTTCAACTTTTTCTGTCTCTATGTATCCTGGGATGTGTCTTGTGTGACTCGCCGAAGTGCTTTCGAATGCATAAGTCGTAAGCCCAACGTACTAGTTAGGATGTTCGGTAGGATCCCAGGTAATGATCCAGAATAGTCGGTAGCGCGCGCCATGGCAAAGGCAGAGCGAACTCCAACTTTAGATCAGCCTCTCGACTGTCGTATGACCCGACAGTCGAGAGCTTAAGTCGAACGCCCGTTGCCCAGACCTTAGTTGGTGGGCATGTTCGTCGAGTCGGGCGTCGTCCATCCTTCGGGCATAGCCCTTTGGTCCGATCATCTCATAGGATCCAGTAATAGGACAATGTCTGACGTGTTCAGTAGATGACAAGTTGGTCACCCATTGCCCGATTCTCTGTTGGGCGTATGCGTCACGACGTGCGGTAAACGGTGGTAAGCCGAATATCCTTCGACCGGCCGTGACCTGGTCGGCGTGTTGCGAACGCGACATTGGTCGCGTTGGCCTTTTGCCTTTTTTGGCCAGAGCCAAGTCGGCAAGTTAGCCAGTCGCCTTGCTCGGGTGCTGGCTGAGGAAGGGGCGCAGCTTAAACTTAGGGGGGTCCCATCGCCATCTCCAGCCTTCCACCAAAGTAGATATGTCGGTTGTCGTAAGAGTCCGATGCACCGTCGGCCGTTGGGTGGCAGATTTCTAGTGGAACGCTGGGCCCGAGTCGCGGCACCGAGGTTTGGACTACTAGCGAGTGCCGACGCACCGTTAGAGAGTCGAGATTGCAGACTCCGAAGTTTTGAAGCTAAGTTTGTATTCTGAACAAGAGCACACAGAATTTACTGGTGGTACAACCTTAGATTATCGGCATTCCAAGTTCGGAGAATGGTGCTTCCTTCTAAAGTCTCCAGTCGGTAAGCTTCCGGCCCATAGGCGTCTGCTATCTTGTAGGATCCCTCCTAGTTCGGAGCCAGCTTTCCTTGGTCCAAAGGCCTCAAAACTTCTGCCTTTCTCAAGACTAGGTCCCCAGGCCAGAAAAGCTTCGGCTTAACCCTAGCGTTGTAGTATCGGGCTACTCTCTGTCGGTAGGAAGCCATGCAGAGTTGAGCCTCGCGTCGGAGCTTGGGCAGGAGGTCCAAGTCAGCCCTCTGACATTCGGAGTTGTCCGACTCTTGGTACTGCTCGACTCTAGTCGATGGTAGCCCGATCTCGAGCGGGATCATCGCCTCCGTCCCATAAGCCAAACTGAAAGGAGATTCTCCGGTCGGGACACGAGGCATCGTTCGGTATGTCCATAGGACGGAATTCAATTCTTCGATCCAGAGGCCTTTGGCTTCATTCAGTCAGGTCTTTAGTCCATGTAGAATAGTCCGGTTGGTCACCTCGACTTTGCCGTTGGACTGTGGGTGCCCGACTGAGGTCAGTCGGTGCGTGATACGAAATCTCACACAGAACTCTCGGAAGTCTCGATTGTCGAATTGTCGTCCATTGTCGGTAATAATGGTGTGTGGTAGTCCGAACCTGAAGATGATAGACTTCTGGACGAAGTCTTCCATCTTTCGCTCGGTGATCTGTGCAAGAGGTTCGGCTTCTACCCACTTAGTGAAGTAGTCGATTGCGATGACTATGAACTTTCTTTGGCTAGATGCCGGAGGGAAAGGATCGAGTATGTCGATCCCCCATTCGGCGAAGGGCCACGGGGCGACAATAGGAGTGATTTGGCTGGCTGGTCGGTGTTGTATGTTGGGGTACCTTTGGCATGGCTCACACCTCCGAACCAGCTCAGCCGCATCCTTTCTCATAGTGGGCCAGTAGTAACCTTGCCGTAGGACTTTGTAGGCCAAGGATTTGCCCCCCAAGTGGTTTTCGTAGATCCCCTCGTGTACTTCTCTAAGCGCGTAGTCCACGTCAGTCGGTCCCAAACACCTAAGCAGGGAAAGGGAGAACGACCTTTTGTAGAGTTGGCCATCCATTATTACGTATTGGGAGGCCACCCATTGGAGTCATTTGGCTTCTGTGGGGTCTTCGGGGCTGGTTCCGTTGGTCAGATACTGAACGATCGGATCCATCCAGCTTGGTTCGACTGCTAGTTGCAGCACCTCTTCGGCCCTATCGATGCTCGGCTGCTCGAGGCTCTCCATCAGCGTCCGACCCAAGGCATCGTAGGCTGATGTCGCAAGCCTGGAGAGTGCATCGGCTCGAGCATTCTCCGACCTGAGAATATGGGAGATCTCGAAATACTTGAGGTATGCTACAAGATCTCTCACCTTCTGAAGATATTTTGCCATAGTCGGATCTCATGCCTCAAAATTGCCCTTAACTTACCCCACGATCAGCTGAGAGTCGGAGAAGACTCTGAGGCTGTCGATCCCAAGCTCCTTCACTACTCTCAAGCCAGCGAGGAGCGCTTCGTACTCGGCTTGATTATTGGAGGCTTTAAAGTCGAATCGAAGGATGTACTCGGTAACCACTCCCTCTGAGTTGGTGAGCAGGAACCCAGCCCCGCTCCCTCGAGCGTTGGAAGCTCCGTCGATGTGCAACACCCAGGTTGACCCGGGGTCAGGTTCGGAGATTGCAACTTCTTCGGAACTCCTACCTTCCGATCCTTGGTCGGTTGTCGGGCACTCCGCAATAAAGTCGGCCAAGACCTGAGCTTTTAAGGTCGATCGTGGTCGGTACTGATTGTCAAACTCACTCAGCTTCATTGCCCATTTCGCCAGTCATCCTGATGTGTCAGGGCGGTGCAAGATCACCCTCAGGGGCTGGTCGGTGAGGACCACAATAGCGTGCACTTGAAAATACGGTCAGAGTCATTATGCAGACACGATCAAGGCGAATATCATTTTCTCCATCCTTGAGTATTGGGCCTCAGCTTCGTGGAGCACTTTGCTGGTGTAATATATGGGTTGGTGAATTCAGCTCTCGTTCTCCCGGACGAGTACCGAGCTAACCACCTCTGGGGAGGTTGCCAAGTAGAGGTACAGTGTTTCTCCGACTTCTGGCTTCACAAGCAATGGTGGGGAGGCTAGGTACCTTTTCAGATCCTCAAAGGCCTGCCGGCACTCATCCGGCCAAGAGAAGTCCTTCGTCTGTCTCAAGGTCTTGAAGAACGGGAGGCATCTCTCTACCGACCGAGAGATGAATCGGCTGAGCACGATGATCTTTCCGTTAAGCTGCTGGACCTCCTTCTTGGTGTCCGGGTGCTGCATGTCGATGATTGCCTTTATCTTCTCAGGGTTAGCCTCAATTCCTCATTGAGAAACAAGGAACCCGAGAAACTTTCTCGAAGTCACCCTGAAGGTGCACTTAGTCGGATTTAACCTTATCCGATGTCGTTGAAGAGTACGAAAAGTTTCTTTGAGGTCTCGGACGTGGTCTGAGGTCTGCTCACTCTTTACCAGCATGTCATCCATGTACACCTCTATGTTGCACCCGATTTGATCTTTGAAGACCTTATTGACAAGTCACTGGTAGGTGGTCTCGGTATTTTTCAGCCCAAAGGGCATTACCCTGTAGCAGTAAAGGCCCTTGGCGGTCACAAAGGCTGTGTGTTCCTCATCTTCGGGCACCATCCGTATCTGATTGTATCCGACGAAGGCGTCCATGAAGCTGAGCAGTCGATGTCCGGACGTCGCATCTACCAGCTGGTCAATTTTTGAAAGTGGAAAGCTGTCCTTTGGGCAGGCACAATTTAGGTCGATATAGTCAATGTAGATCCTCCACCTCTCGTTGTCTTTTTTCACCATGACAACATTGGCGAGCCAATCGGGGTACGTGGTTTCTCTGATGAAGCCTGCCTCGAGCAGCTTGTCTACTTTTTCGTCGATGGCCTTCTGTCTTTCAGGAGCGAAAGACCATTTCTTCTGCCTCACCGGCCTCATTTCGGGGTTGATGTTGAGTCGGTGAGTCATTATCTCCGGGGGGATGCGGACATATCCACTGCCGACCAAGCGAATACGTCGGCATTTGCCTTCAGCAGCTCCACTAGCTGTCGTTGCTCAGGGTCGGATAATTGGGATCCGACCCAGATCACTCGATCGGGATCTTCTGCTATCGAGACGGAAACCAGCTGTTCGGTCGGTTCGCCCCATTCCTCCTCTCCCTGCTGGTCCAGCCTGTCGATCGTCGGGGAGTCCTTCGCTTGGTTACTTCGAGCAGAGATTTGGAAGCATTGTCGGACGAGCTGTTGGTCCCTGCGCATCTCTTCGACTCCATTTTTGGTCGGAAACCGAACCAACAGGTGGTAGGTCGAAACTATGGCTTTGAGGGCATTTAGCCCAGGTCTTCCAAGTATGGCATTGTAGGCCGAAGGTACTTGGACGACCGCAAAAGTTAAGTGGACGGTACTTTATCGTGGTTCGGTTCCAGCTGTCATGGAAAGAGTAATTTCTCCTTCCACCGTGACAGCTTCCCCGGCGAAACCCACCAGGGGCGTGGAGACTCTTTCGAGCTGATCAGCCGATAGTTGCATCTGGGAGAAGATCGAGTAAAATAAAATATTAGTTGAACTTCCATTATCAACAAAGATTCTTCTTATATCATAATTTGCTATTGTTGACGAGACAACAACAGCGTCATCGTGGGGAGTTTGGATTCTCCGAACATCTTTGTCTGTAAAAGTAATTACATCATCTCGGTGCGGCTTCTTCATCGGCTCCCCTTCCACAGTCGTCCCACAGTCCAGTCGTTTGGAGATCATGTTAATGACCCCAGTCGTGGGCTGATTGTTCATCACCTCCTCAGTTGGTTGGGGTCATCGGTGGGGACAGGTCGAGTCGGTGGGTTCCTTCAGAATTTTTCAAGATACCCTCGATGTATGAGGGCCTCAATTTCATCCTTGAGTTGGATGCACTGCTCGGTGTTGTGGCCGCGGCCCCGATGAAATCGACAGTACTTTCGTCGATCGAGGCCCTTTGCCTTCAAAGGTGGAGGCCGTCGCAAATATTCTTCTCCCTCGATCTCCATCAAAATCTGCGCACGAGGAGCAGAGAGAGGAGTATAGGAGTCATACCTAGGATGCATCAGCCTCGGACTCCGCCGTCGAGGTGATCTCGGGCTCCGTCGTTTGGGTGAGACATGTCTGTTGGTCGGGGGCCTGCTAGGCTCGGTAGGAGCCCGACCTTTCCTTCGCTTCTCCTTCGGTCCCTTGGCCTCAGTCAGGCGTCGGTCGGAAGCTCCCTCATCTACGTGCATGTATTTGTACGCGCACTCCAGTAGTTCGACGTATGTCTGGGGGAGGGTCTTATCTAAGGAGTACGTGAATCGGGACCCCCTTAGCCCCCTCTTCATGGCTGAGATAGCCATGTCTTCGTTGAGGTCCCGAACCTCGAGCGTGGCTGCATTGAATCACGTCACAAAGTATCAGAGCGTCTCGTTTTCTCCCTGCTTGAGGGAAAAAAGGCTGTCGGAGGTTCGTGGGGGCTTCTGGCTAGTGCTGAAGTGGGCCACGAAAGCATGTTCGAGTTGCCCAAAGGAGTGAATGCTTCCTGAGCGGAGGCTGGAGTACCAGGCCCTGGCAGCCTTGTGAAGTGTGGCATGGAAGCTGATGCAGAGAAGTGCATCGATCACCCCTTGGATCGTCATGAGAGCCTTGTAGCTCTTCAGATGGTCAACTGGGTCAGTGGAGCCGTCGTAGGGCTCCACATGAGGCATCTTGAACCAACTAGGGATCGGCTCATCGAGGATGAGTCGGGAGAGAGGTTGGACGGTCTGGAAGTCAACGTCGTTCAAGGACTTCTGCCCGTCCACCTGCAGTTGGGCAAGCCGACAGTCAATTTTTTCGAACCTGCGTTCGTAGTCATCGGCCCGTCGGTGCTGAGAGACCCCGGGGGTGGAGTCTCCCAACAAATCTGAGAGGGAGGCGGACGGTGCCCGCGGCCGCTTCTCCTTCCTTGCTCGTTCCAGCTGGGAGGGAGAAGGTCATCGGGACTGGTGGGCATCATGCTGTGTCCGCCTTCCCCCCCTCTGTGGGAGTGCTGTGATGGCTGCTCCTGGGGAGGGGATGGAGACCGACGTAGGCATCGACGGCTGCTCCTAGAGGGCATCGAGTGTGCCGCCGGTTGCTCCACCGGTGAGTGTGGCAATCGGATTGGTTGTTGTTGAAGGCTCTTGACCGCGTCTGTCAACACGGTCATCTGCCGCACGATTGCCGTGATCTGTGCCTCTGTGGTCACCGCAGGATGCAGAGAGCTAGGTTCCGCCATGGAGGGTGGAGGAGAGGCCTCTTCCTAATGGGAAGAGTGCCTCGCTGATCCAGTGGCTCTCGATCGCTGAGCCCTGGTTCTTGTTATTTCGAAAGGATGTTTTGAGTTCTGTGGAGGTCATGATTTCCCCTACCTGGCATGCCAAACCTGTTGCGGCCAATCCCCTCGTCGCCTGATCGTCGGGAACGAGCACCTGCAAGAGAAGTCCTCACTGACCGGAGGTGACTCCAGCTGGGACCCTCCGACGGTCAAGTCAGAGAGGAGACTAGGCAACAGCAGAAAAGAATCAAGGAGCTCAGCGAGAGAGAGAGAGAGAACTAGGGCTTCGAAAGAACCTCCCCAGTACTGTTGCCTTCCCCATTTTGTAGTAGAGCGTGGCATGGTGCCGTCATTAATGGTGCAGACAATGGGAGAGTTGTCAAATCGTCGGAGGCTGTCAGAGTCATTGTGGGGCTGTCAAATCATTGTGGGGCTATCAAATCATTGGGGTTGACCCCTGTCTTGGGTGGGACGGTGTCCCAGGGTGGCTACGCCGCATGCCTTTGTCAGGACGGCGGCCCTCAGCAGCCGTACGACGTTTGGAGGAGCCGACCGACCATACGTCGGCGTTTGGCCGTAGGATGTCGGGTGAAGACCTAGGGACACCGTCGGCTGGAACGGCGCATCGCGGGGATCAGACATCGGCCACCACCCCCGATGGCTAGTCTGATGTGTTGCCAAAGTCGGGGGTCGAGCCGCATCGTTCGATCGGTCGGGCTCGGGAAGGGTCTTTCCGACCGACATACCTTCGGTCGGATGGTGTCGGTTGGTAGAGTCGGGCGTCGGTTAGGCGGGCCCGACAGTGAGTCGGCGTGAGAGTGACCGGCCGGTATATCCCAACACACGAAAAAAATTTTAGCAATGAGCAGGCTTCAAATGGGTTCAAATAGGTTTGGATGTGGGACGTGGCTTGTTATGCAGCGTGAAGCGACTGGATGACGAGCGGATGTGAATGAGAAAGAAAAGAAACGCGGCTTGGGTTTCTTCATGTGGATGCGGATGCAGACATGGAATATAACATAACAAAAAAATAAAAAAAAAATTATGAAAAATTAGAAGATCTTTTTGTCCCACACCTAAAAATCATGAAAACTTCTGCATCTATAATAAGGCCTCAATGCCTCTACTCCTAAATATCTCTCTCCATACCATATCTCTTGCAGGGCCTGTGTAATAGATGAAAATATCTATCTTTTTAATTATTTAGCTTTGTTTCTACTTTCTTCCACCCTTCTAATATATGAGAAGGAGAGTCAGTTAGGGAGAGATGCGAGAATCAAAAGGTTTCTAATATATGAGAAGGAGAGTCAATTAGGGAGAGATGCGAGAATCAAAAGGCTCTGTAGAGGAAGGCTATAGGAAGAGATCCTAGTTTAGATTTTTTTCTTTCTTTTATTTTAATTTTTACTTTTAACTCCAAGCCCTATTAATGGCTTAGGATTTAAGAGTTTTGTATCAAAATTTTTATTCCAGCAATAAATTAGTTTCTTTTCCTTCAATTTAATTTATACATTTCTTTAATTTCAGCACTAGGATAGTTTAAATTTCTTTATCTTTATTTTTTATTTAATTCTTGCAATCCTTTAAATTCTTGCATATTAAATTTTTATAATTAAAATAATTTTTTTTTATATTTTTAAATTAACTTTAGAGATTCAAATCAAATTATGTCTGGCTAAGCAATCTCCCTAGGATTTGTGATAAAGCTAAATCATGATTAGAAGCTATATTCTCCGGATTTTTTTTTGAGCTTTTAATTTTTTGAGTTCTTCTTCTTTCATCCTTCTTACCAAGAGACTTGATAGGCTTTAGTTGGGTTAGAATTCCTTCAGAGTTTATGCTTGATTCAGTGTAAGAAGGGTAATGGGTAGAAGGCTCACAAGTGTTTTAAACCCCTTTCTTCATCTTTCTTGTGGAAAATTTTGATGGATTATAGTTGAGTTAGAGCCCTTTCATACTCCATACTTCGATAACACAAGAGAAGTAGTTGAAAATAAGTCTTTTAATTAGGATGAAAGCAAAATACTTGATGGATTATAGTTGAGTTAAATATCCTCATGGTTCATGGTTGTTCATGCTTACCTTAATCAAGGGACATTATAAGAGAAACTGTAGGAAGGCTTTTTAAATCATTAGTCTAGTGGATTTAAAAATTTTATATCTTTTAGATTATTTATTTTTATATTTAATTATTTTGCTACTGTAATAGTTAGTAAACAAGCAATCTCTCCTCTTTTTCTTTAAAGCTCATCTGAACAGGTATTTAAACATGATTTAAAAATTCAATTCCTCATAAAATCGATCCATACTCATCGAACGTGCTATATTTCACATCATGCGCTTGCAATATAATTTAAGACATATCAAATTTTTGGTGCCGCTGTCAAACAATTTGGCATGTTTTATGTTGTGTTTAATTTTTTGCTCTTCGTACTTTTAGTTTTTTTTTCCTATTTTTCTAAACATAAAATTAAAAAAAAAATACTAACACGTCATAATACTTAATTAATATAGAGAAATAAATTAAAATTTAAAAATTTTCTAATTGTTTGCTTGGACATCTTGCTTTGTTTGCATCACAAAGTCATAAAATACCTTAAGGGTATAATTCATTAAATAAGATAAGGTGGGGATTTGATTATCCTTGGCCCAAAAACCACCACCCTTTATATTGCATTGATCTAAACCTTTAATTTAAAATTAATTAGATGTCAATCCTAGGGACATTCGAGCTCATGAGAACAAGAGAGCCAAAGAGTTGGAGCAGATTAGAGTTGATCAATTAGCTGGTATCTAGGCAAGTGGTTCAAAAACTACACTCTGAAGAAAGGTAGTTTTCTAATTAGATCTATTGTGAGAGCAGGGGAGCCTTACATCGATCTTACATTTATCTAGCCAGTTAATTGGTTAGCTTTCGATTTGGAGGGCTCGAAAGCAATCTTGGTAGTTCGGAGCTGTCTACCAATTAAAAATTTTAAATCTAATAAAAGCACTCTTCTCTATTGTCTCTAGATTTAGGACCCTTTAGGTTTCTCACCTTTAGAATTCTCTTCTCATCTATCTCTCTTTCCTCCTCTTTCTTCATTAAAAAAAATTAAAAAAAGAAGTATATAGAAAAAAAATCTTCTATTAGGATAATTAATGATTGATCATATAAAATCTAAGCCAACAAGCCAATAAGGTCACCGAAGAAGCAATGGATTCTATTAGACAACCTAAAACCCTATAGAATCTGTGTTATCAGATTAGCTTTGTCCAGCTGTCTAGAATTAGATCCTTAGCTAATAATTTTATAATTGGTCCACAAATGATTAACATGCATTCTATATTCACTGGAATTGAAGATGCATACATTTATTTAAGAAAATTTGAAGATACTAGAATTGCAACTTTGATCAGTAGAATTGAAGTCTTAGAATTTGAAAGACATATCTAATTTAACCAAGTGCTAGCACCTATGTGCACTAGATGTGATGCACCAAATCATGTTATGGAGGAATGTCCCTACTTGATGAGTCCAACCCAAAATAGGTTCACACAAAAAAGTGCATTTAATGAAAGATATATGAATGAACCCTATACGCTAACCTATAACCCAAGATAGAGAAATCATCCTAATTTCACTTAGTTGGAAGATGCAACATTAGGAGCCCATATTTTTGATCAACCCTACCTAAGGCCCAATCAAGCATTGAATAATCAACTAGATTTAGATCCTAAGGAAGGAGTCAACACATTAGAAAAGAGTTCAGAAGTCTTGGCATAATTAACCTCAAACATTAAAAATACTTTCAATAATTTCATACAAATCACTGGCCAGTTATTAAAACAATTGGGCCAACCAGCTATAGTTATCAGTGAACTAGAAAAGGATTACTAAGCCAACTCGAGGTTGACCTTAGAACTCAGAATAGTCTAGAACTTAAAGATCAGTTCGATCAGTTGAGAATATTTAGGTATGAGGAATTGGAGAAGATACTCGAAGCTAATAATAATAATGAGGTACCCACACCTAGTGACCATTATACTCAGCCAAGATTAGAATTACTAGTTGAACCCCTCATGACACTAGTTGAGCCTTCGCCTAAAAAAGAAGAGGCTACAAAGGGGCATTCAAAAATACTCCCTCACCACATCGAGTACATAGATCTAGGTCCCTTAGAATCCCAACTAATACTTAAGTTATACCTAGATCTAATTATAGAACAAGAGTTGTTAGCTACTAGGAGAATAAGTCACATAATGGTCCCACGTAGGAAATACTTTGAGAAAGAGTCCAAATCACGTAGGAAATTACAGACCCATGTTAAGATTCGAGCAAGAATAGGATAAGCACTCTTTTAGTGTCTGATTGAAGACGTCATAAACTTAGTGCTTCTTAGGAGGCAACCCAAGCCTTTAATTTTTTTGCTTTAGTTTAGGTCAATAATAATAATAAATGAGGTCTAGCTGAAGATGTTATAAAATTAGTGCTTACTAGAAGGCAACCCAGCTCCTTGCATTTTAATTTTTCTTTTTAGTTAATTTAGGTGAGGACTATGTTGAGTAAGTTGAGAGGGAAGAGCCACGTATACATCCTCAAAGACATCTGAAGACCTCGACTGGACCAATAACACATCAAATTAGGTGTATTCTTTCTTATTCTTTTTTATCTATTATATCCTTTATTTTTCTTTCTCTATTAAGGATAAAGTTAATTAAGTTAGGGGGAGAAAAAATAAATTAATAAGTCCTCGAGTCTTGTAACAATTAGTCTTATGTACCTGATTTCATCTTGATTGAAGTTAATCAAGTAATTTAATTAATGATTGATTAATGGTCTAAAAAATTTTTGAAATACCAAGGATCTAATTATTAAGAAAACCCAATAAATGGTTAAGTCTAGAACAAAATAAATTTTTGAGCGATTCTAAAACTTTCTTCCAATCTATATTAATAAAAAAATCTACTTTATATGAGTATGAGTGAAAAATATCAATATATGCAAATAACTTAACTAAATAAAAATAGGGTTTTAATATTATCTCACTAAGTAACTGAGCCTTTCTACCTAAGCAAATGGTGAGTCTCACGTCAAAAAGTAGGAATGCGAAGAAATTTTGTCATATAGTCAATTTTGACTTGTAGCCTATTTGACTCAAGTCAGTAAGCCTGAAGGGTGTTCTACACCTAATGCCCAAAAATCAACTGGTTTGGAAGTCATTGGCCCAAGGCTTGCTACAAGGGTTAGATAAAAAGCTTAATGAGTTAAGACATTATACTGGCTAAAAAAAAGAAGAAGAAAAAGAAAAAAAAACTTTAGCCCATATTAAGCTAGAGGATTAAAAACAATAAAGTGGAGAGTTGGTCAAGAAAAAGCTCTAAAATTTTATGTTTTCTACTTAACCACTACTTGGGATTGAATTAATAAATCGATGACGTATCTCATTAATTCTTTGATCAAGTGTTAGTTCATCTTAAAATTGCTTGAAGAAATTTTCACTTCTAAATGAGTCGGTATAAACTTCTAATTATCTTTTTCACTCGAGGATGAGTAAAATTCAAATTGGAGGGTGTGATAGATATGCTAAATTTACATTAGAAGTATTAATACTTGCATTAATTAATTTATTTTATTTGAATTTGATATTTTTTTTGTTAATTTTCAGGTATCATTGGTTAGAAAGATGAAATCCACTATTTATAAAAGATCTGACTTGAAGATCGAGTCTGAGTCCAAGTTTCAGGTCAAGCTAAGAGTGAATATGGGTTGAGGATGCATATGACAATAACACAAAAGAGAAAATTATCTTTGAAAGAAGTGGATTTTAGCATTAAAAAGGTGAGACCCATTGCGAATTTAAGGCATTCAGAGGGTGCTGGCATGGTGCGTGGCATATGGGACCTGATGCATGGTGTTTTAAAAGTTTTGAAAGAGAGACGTGAGCTGGGGACACGAATGGCTGAGCTGGGAGTTGCATGGCTTGACTTGGGCATGAACGCAAATGCAAGGACGTAGGCAACTCAAGTTTAGCACTGGGAATGAAAGTGAAAAAAATTTTAGCAGTGAGCGGGCTTCAATGGGTTCAAACTGAAAGAATAATACCCTACAAACCAATCGCAAATAGAATACGATAGGATATTTTGATAATTTATCTTTCAAACTCATATAAATTGATATTTATATTATTAATAAAATAAGTATTTTTGATTCATTATATGCTGCATCTTATTAATTTTAAGATTATAATGAACCCTATAGGCTTGAATAATAGTTTTAAGGTCATGATGACATCACGCCAGTGAGATCTAATTCCTCGATAGCCCTGATCTAAAATATTTCTAGTCGTTGGTACATTGAGTCGAGGATCAATGATATTGGTAAGACTGGCATGTCTTATGTATGCTCAGAAATGAGGGTGGTTGATCTCACAACCACTTATGTGGTGACACTAATACAAGGATATGGATGCTCATTAGAGAATGAGTTCACTGAATTGACCTATGAGAAAATATCAGATAGAGTCTTATTTACATATCAACTAATGTTTCTCTAGTAGGGGTTGTGTAAGTGATCCTTAGACTAGAGGTCACCATGGTACTTTATGTACATGGATCCATGTTTTAGTTCACTACCTAGCTTGATTCTTTGATCTTTGTGTGGGATGTTCTGGATATGGTAAAGTGTGCATGGAGATTGTGAGTGATCAATAAAAGATCAGTCACTCCTAATAAAGAGAGCAAACATCCTATGTGATTTCATTGGTCGGTGATTCTGAAAGTCTTTTGCCAAAGCAAGATGATAAGTGATTGGGTTTGACATATTTTCATGTCCACAGCTCATCTGGAATGTTGTTTGACTGAAAGATTGAATTACACGAAAACTTATCACTGAAGGATATTTTGATAATTTTTCATCAAAATTTTAAATCTTTCGGATAGTCATGACACATTGCTAGACATCAATCTTGATTTGTGGATTCATCAAAATTAAAATAGTTTAATTTTGGAGTCAATTTGAAAGAGTCCAAATTGATTGGGACTCTTCGGGTGACCTAATCTTATCGGATTAGGGTTACGTCGAAAGTTTTGATCTACTGCTGGCTAGATTTGGAACTCAATGGGATCACACACTTTGGGATTTAGCCTTGGCCTGATCTAATTAGAGTTTAATATAAATTTTATGGGTTAATTTGATATGCTAGCACATTGTATTAATCCAAGTTTCCAAATTGGTTTAGATCAAATTGTTTGAGCTAACCTAGACTAGTTGGCTTTGACCTAATGGGATTGGGTCAATTTGGATTGAATCCTTATCCAATTTGAAAGAGTTTTAAGTGGAGAAGGAGTCCTCTACATCCATCAGAAGTCACAGTAAAAAATAAATGCCGCCCACCTTTAATTGGCATGAGAAGTGGAGAGTCCTTAATGAAGGCTCTTAACTATTACGCATTATCTTAAATTCCCGATCAGTTCTCCTATGATTTGATGCCAAATTTAATTCAAATTTTTATGAAACATAGAAGACTAAGAGTCCTTCTACTCTAAGTATCTAAATCATCAAAAATTTACTTGAAAAATTTATTTGGCACATGGGAAGTTGGAGCGCCAAAGGTTGGCACCCTATGGTCTCATGTGACGTCCCTTGGTCCCCTATTTATAGGGGATGCCCCAGATGGTTTCTTATGATGATTTTTGACTACTATCAAGAGGAGGGATGTGGTAAACATAATAAAAAATCTAAAAAACTTCTGAGAAAAAAAGAGAGAATTTTGAGTGGCAAAATTTTCTACTAGGGTGGTGAGATTTTCAGCAAGTGTTGCTTGAGTGCCCTAGGATTTGATTTTTCTATATGTTAGAGCCAAAAATTAAATATTAGGTTGTATTACATCTGAAGAGTGTCTTCTTAGTGTCATTTTGGTAGTGAGATCGAAAGCAACTGGGCTTTGGTACGATTGTGATGCAAGTTTGAAGTCGGCAGTGTTCTTGAGAAGACAAGGCTACAACTTCCATGTGGATCACCGTTGGAGGACTTCTACCTTAGGATCTTGTGGAGAACACCAATGTGCCACTTTTTTATATTAATTAAAGTATAATTTTCTATCTCTTTGCATGCTTGAATTTGCTTTGATCATGATCGACAAAGTGATTCTAGGATTTTGGGTTCGGCTCGATAGTTTTATTTGATAAGGCTATTGATTTGCTTGTTTTAAAATTTTTTTCACTGTGTGGTCGAAACCCCACAGTGGTATCAGAGCCACCTTTGTCTGATTCAATCAAACAAGTGCAATAGTTGTGCATAGAATCATTCTAATGCATATCTTGCCAAAAAAATTTACATTGATTTATAGCATCAATCTTTTAAACTCAAAAATTATTTTTGACTTTATATATGCCATGATACATAATTTTAGTTATTAAATTATTAATTTATGATAATTTTGAAATTTATATTATCATGGTTGTATGATGCTCAAATCGATGCATTGTTAAGGGTGCAAAGCATGCCTAATGTGATTAGGGTTTGCTATTTTTCTTTGATATGCTTGAAATATATTTTAATTTCTATTGTACCCTTATATGATTTTAGTATATCATATGATTGCTATTTAGAATAGTAGAAGCATATCAAATTGTATAATTTATAGTGTATATTTTATGTGGTTGTAGTTAGGATGTGCTGAGACTAGTTTAAAGTCTCTCGTAAAAAAATATATTAAGTTGTAATGTCGGGATTTATTTTATTAATCAAAAGTCAAATTCTTAAGATCAATTGGTGTCAAGAAAAGTGTCAAAGGTGATTTTCTAATTAAGTCTGTATGCTAGCTTGGCCAACTCTGTTGATGTCTAAAAAAGCTACAGAGAGCCTCCCACCTACTTATCTGGCCAATTTGATCTTGTTGATTTTCAGATTTAAATTGATTAGTGATATAGACATTACAAGGGCTTTCCTTCAAACTTAGTCGATAGAGTATGTCGAGATCTTAGTGAGCTTGTTGTGCTATCTATAAGGCTTACTATAGAAATTGATATGATATTGATCAAGTGCATATTGATGCTTATGACATATTTGAATATGTTGCTTTGTTGTGCTATCCACAAGGGCAGCATTATTTAAGTATGACCATATAGAATTGAAGGGTCAATTTAACTAGAACACTATAGTTTGTTGTGCTATCCACAAGACTGTATGTGATCTAGAGGCTAGAGTGAATAATGTTGAGAATTGTAAAGATACAATTGGTAAAGAGTTACCTACTCTTGAACTCATGAATGCTTGTTGTACTATCCACAAGGTATTTGTGGAGAATAAAGATCTCAACCCCACTAAGAAACATTAGAATGTTTCTTGAATTCATACTTGAGGGCTATGAAGTTTGATAAAATAGTGGGAGACAAATTAGATAAAAGTTCTAGTCTAGTTGTGCATATCATTATGAGTTGTTCGCTTATATTATGTTCTTATTGTTGTAGATTAACTACCACATGGCATCCTTACTTTCACTTAGAGGTATCCTAGATGCAAACAAGTTGACTGGATCTAACTATGTCGACTGGTTAAGAAACTTGAGAATTATTCTCACTCAGGAGAAAGTCTCCTACATTCTGGATACACTTGCTTCAGATTCTCTTGGGGAAGATGCTTCCAAGGAGGATAGGGCCGCATACAAGATGTGAAAAGATGACAGTGTGACTGTCAAATGTATCATGCTTGCCTCAATGAGCAACGAGCTCCAGAGGCAGTATGAGGATATGGATGTTCCCTCTATTCTCCTTAATCTTAAGAAGCTATATGAGAAATAAAGTCAGACTGCTCGATATGAGATATCGAAGCAATTATTCTATGCCTGTATGATTGAAGGTTCTTTCGTGCAAATGTATGTCCTAAAGATGATTGATTTGATCACTCGTCTGGGACAACTGAGTTTTGCCATAGATGGTGAATTGAGTCAGGATTTGATCCTGCAATCTCTCTCTAACTTTTTTCTCAATTTATCATTAATTATCGCATGAACAAACTGAACATCAGCTTGCCAGAACTGCTGAACATGTTGAAAACAATAGAGAGCCATTTCAAGGGTGAAAAGGCTTAGGTCCTTCATGTTGATAAGATCAGCAAAAAGAAGGCAAAGAATGGTTCTAAGAAAAAAATGAATCCTAAGGCTAGCATCTCCAAGAAGAAGGTGAAGAAGGTCTCCGCCAAAGGTACTTATTATCACTGTGGTAAGGAGAGCCACTGGAAGAAAAATTACAAGGAGTACCTTGCAACCATGAAATCGACAAGCATTGCTAAAGGTTTGTATATGATACAAACTAATTTATCATTAAGTACTTTATTTTTAGATTCTTGAGTATTGGATACCGCCTATGGCTCGCACCTTTGCAAATTATTGTAGGGTCTACAGGAAATAAGGAATCTGAATAAAGATGACTTTGAGCTGTTCGATGCTAGTGGAGAGTCCATTCAGGTCGAAGTCATAGGAACCAAAATTTTGAAGTTGTCTTCGAACAATTTTGGAGTTAAAGATCTGTTATTATATTTCTGATATTGTTAGAAATATTATTTCTGTACTATTGTTATTGGAACAAGGTTTTAAAATAATTGCAAAGAATAATGATTGTACTATTTATTTTTCTAATGAATATTATGGAAGTACTTTTATTAATAATGATCTTATATTTTTTTCACTTAATGATAATATACTTCATGTTGATAATATAAAAAAAAGAAAGAGAGAGGATGTGAATGTCACATACCTCTGGTACTACCGACTTGGCCATATAAATGAGTCAAAGATTAACAAGTTATACAAAGATAATTTTTTTGATTCTTATGATTATGAATCATATGGAACTTGTGAATCTTACCTTATGGGAAAAATGATCAAGACTCCATTTACTGGACATGGAGATAGGGTGAGTGACATTTTGGACCTTATACATACTGATGTATGTGGTCCAATATCGATTCAAGCTAGAAGTGGATACTCTTACTTTATCACGTTTATTGATGATAGCTCAAGATTTGGATATGTGTATTTAATGAAATACAAATCCGAAGTCTTTGACAAATTTAAAGAGTATCAAAGAATGATCGAAAAATAAACTGGTAAAAGTATTAAAACTCTTCGATCGGATTGAGGAGGAGAATACTTATCCAATGAGTTTTTTGATTATTTGAAATAAAATAAAATACTCTCTCAATGGACACCTCCTTATACTCCACAATTAAATAAAATTACGAAAAAGAGAAATTACACCTTATTAGATATGGTGCGGTCCATGATGTATTTCACGGATCTTCCAATATCCTTGTGGAGATACACCCTCAAGACTGTAGCATATATTTTAAATAAAGTACCTTCGAAATCTGTTTCTACACTTCATATAAAATATGAAAAGAGAAAAGATCCAATCTTAAGCATCTTAAGATTTAGGGTTACCCGGCTTATGTGAAAAATGTTAATGGACATAAGCTGGATGCTAGATCAGAAAAATACAGGTTTGTAGGTTATTCTAAGGAGAGTATAGGATACTACTTCTATAACCCTACTCAACAAAAGGTGTTTGTTGGTAGACATGCCATTTTTCTGGAGAAAAAGTTTATCCAAGAAGGAGGCAGTGGGAGGTCTGTTGAACTTGAGGAAGTTCAAAATCTACAATCTATCCAGGATTTATTAAATAGTTCTCAACCAGTTGTGCCCATTGTTGAGGCACAGCCACTTCAACACCTCCTCTCTGAAGGTCAAGTAGAGTACGTAGTGTACCACTCAGATATGGGTTTGTCATTGAGAATCACAACACAATCCATATCATTGAGAATGATGATCCTACGACCTATTCAGAAGCTGTCATGAGTTGTGACTTTGACAAGTGGCTAAATGCCATAAAATCCGAAATGGACTCCATGTATGGCAACCAAGTATGGACTTTGGTTGATGCACCTCAGGGTGTGACCCCAATAGGCTGCAAATAGATCTTCAAAAAGAAGATTGGAGTAGATGGCCATGTAGAGACCTATAAGGCCAGGCTTGTGGCCAAAGATTTCAGACAAAAATAAGATGTTGATTATGAAGAAACTTTTTCACCAGTAGCCATACTCAAGTCTATTCAGATAATGCTTGCTATTACAGTATACTATGACTATGAGATCTGATTGATGGATGTCAAGACCACCTTCCTCAATAGAAATCTTGAAGAAGAAGTCTATATGACTCAGCCAGAGAGATTTATCTCGAGTGGGAGAGCAAATTAGGTATTCAAGCTGAATAGATCCATTTATGGATTGAAACAAGCATTAAGGAGTTGGAACATCCATTTTGATAAAACAGTCAAATCATTTGGCTTTATCAAAAATATGGATGAACCTTGTGTGTATAAGAAGACTAGTGGGAGTGCTATTGTCTTTCTAGTCTTGTATGTGGACGACATATTGCTCATTGAGAATGATATTTCGATATTGCAATCGGTCAAGACTTGGCTATCATAAAAATTTTTCATGAAAAACTTGGGTGAGGCATCCTATATACTTGGTATTAAGATCTATAGGGATAGATCAAAAAGGATGCTAGGTTTGTCCCAATCTAGGTATATTGATCTTGTGTTGAAGAGATTCAACATGGAGGGAAGTAAAAGAGGTTACTTGCCCATAGGTCATGGCATACAACTCTCTAAGAAGATGTCTCCTAAGACACCTGAAGAGAGAAATAGAATGAGTACTATTCCTTATGCTTCGACTATAGGATCAATAATATATGCTATGTTATGTACTAGGCCTGATGTTGCTTATGCCTTGGGCATTGTAAGCAGATTTCAGACTGATCCCGGAGAGGATCATTGAAAAGCTGTGAAAAATATACTCAAGTACTTGAGAAGGACTAGAGATGTTTTTCTGATATATGGTGAATCTAATTTAAAATTGAAAGGTTATATTGATTCTAGTTTCCAATCTTATCCAGATGATTGTAAATCTATATCTGGGTATGTGTTCACCTTGTACGATGGTGCAGTAAGTTGAAAAAGTTTCAAACAGCAAATGGTTGCTGACTCAGTCACTGAGGCTGAGTATATTGCTGCGAGTGAGGTTGCTAAGGAGGCCGTCTGGATGAAGAAATTCATCACTGAGTTGGATGTGGTTTCGGGGATTGAACAACCAGTGCCCCTTTATTGTGATAATATTGGGGCAATTACTCAAGCCAAAGAACCAAGGTCTCACCATAAATCCAAGCACATCCTAAGATGGTTCCACCTCATTTGGAAGATAGTCGAAAGATGTGATGTGATCGTGGAGCGAGTTGACATCAAGAACAATATAGCAGACCTATTCATTAAGACCTTGTCAATGCAGCAATTTGACCACCATCTTGATAGCATGGGCATCAAGTATAGCGACGATTGTTAGGTTCCTAAAAATGATCTCAAGTCTTTTCTTATCTCTCAATTCAACTAATTAAATCTTCTAAAATTGTTAGGTCCCTAGAAATGAAATAGTTATGACGATAACTAGATCATAGCCTCCCATTAAGTTGGGTGATAATGAGTCCAATGGTTTAGAAGACCATTGGAGGTGCCACATGCCTGATGCTCATCTAGCTATCAGAATTATCATTTATTATATGTTGTTTTAGTTGTGTATTTCTGATGATGATCAGGTTGGCCGAGCCACACTCGGATCTGGTCACTCATTTGTTAGATACATTAAATTCTGACATGTTAATGGTTGAACGTAACCAGAACCTTCAGTGGAGGCACCACACGCCTGCTGAAGAGGTGTCTGGGGTAAAATTGAATATTAAAAATTATTTGATGAAATAATTGATTAAGAACCTACCCATGGGTGCACAAGGGTTGGCCGAGCCACACTCGAACTCATGTGTAGTCCATGTGGATTCTAGTATCCATTAAAGAATTAGTGTAATTTCTTGAATTGAAGGTAAAGCCTATCAATTTGAATAAAATAGTAGGAGAACTTTTAGACTAAAATTCATATCTTTAGGCTTAATCAATTCATATACTAATTAGGTTCTGATTTTTTTTTTTACAGTTATGGCCACCACCTTGTCGCTCCGATCACTATTAGATAGTGATAAATTGATGGATCTAAATTTTGATAGCTGATATCGAAAGCTCAAAATTATCTTAGAGCACGAATGGATCTTGTATGTGTTGACTAATCCAGCATCCGAGGAGCCAGCTCCAAATGCACGTAGCTCAATCAGAGACACTTATCAGAAGTGGCTCAATGATTGGACTACGGTTTGTTGTATTATGCTGGCAGTGATGAATGATGAGTTTAGCCATCATTTTGAGAATGCTCAGTCACATGACATGTTGCAAATATTGAACGAGTCTTTTGGCACACCCAATGACGTTGAGAGACACAAGATTAGTTGTGCCATCTTCAATGCTCGAAAGAGGGAAGGAGCATTAGTCACTGATCATGTATTGTACATGATTGAGATGATTGAGCTACTAAGCAAGCTCAGCTTTCTCCTGCATGAGTAGTTGGGGAAGGATGCTATTCTGAACTCTCTGCCCAAGTCCTATCTCTCTTTCCTTACTCATTTTCAAATGATAAAGCCTACAGTTAACTATCACAGTTTGCTGGGGTTATGCAAAACTTTGAGAAGGATCACTAGCTCCAAAAGGAGTCGGTGAATGTTGTAGGAGGGTCTTCTTCTGGGTGTCGATCTTTTAAGAAGGAAAAGAAGAACAAGAAAAAGATGCAAAATGCTGGGGCACCCAAGCCCAGTCTGACCAAGAAACCCAAGTTCGATCAGAGTCAAGCGGAATGCTTCTACTGCAAGAAGCAGAGGCATTGAAAAAGGATTGTCCTCAATACATTACCTCCCTGGATCCGAACAGACCGAGAAAGAAGTAAGTTGTTATTGGACAAGATAATTATATGATAACACCTTGTAATTTTTCAATTTATGATTCTACTACCTGGGTATTAGATATCGAAAGCCCTTTTAATATTTGCAATTCGTTGCAGGGTCTGCAAGTCAGTAAGAAATTTGAAGAAAGTGAAAGGTTCCTTAATGTTGGAGATGGAAGATCAGTTCTAGTTCTAGCGTTAGGGATTATTAAGCTTGTATTCAAGTTTAATGTAATTGTTCTAAGTGAATGTCACTTTTGTCCATCTTTTTTATTGAATATTATTTATGTAGGCCTTTTGGCCATGTATGGTTATGAAATTTTAATAAAAAAAATAATTTTAATATTATTATGAATGGTGTTAATGTGATGAATAGACAACTGAACAATGGTATTTACATATTATCATAATCTGTTAGTGTAATGTACACATCCAATAAACATCCTAGAATTAGTGATGTCTCCGATATCTACCTTTGGCATTGTAGGTTAGGTCATGTTAACAAAAATAGAAGAAACAGGTTGACATAAGATAGAATCTTCGAAGTCAGTGATTGTAAATTATTTCTAACCTGTGAGTCCTGTCTTTTTGAAAAAATGAACCAAATCACCTTTTACTGAAAAAGGTGAGGGAGCCAGTGAAGTTCTAAGTCTGATACATACTGATGTATGTAGACTGATGAACACTAGTGCCAGAGATGGATATTATTATTTTATTACATTTACAGATGACATATCAAGGTATGGGTACGTCTACTTAATGACACATAAGTCAGAATCATTTAAAATGTTCAAATAATTTCGTAATGAAGTAGAGAAACAAACTGGAAAGAGTATTAAAACTCTTCGATTCGATCGAGAAGAAGAATACCTCTCCAGTGAGCTTCTGACATACTTAGAAGAGAATGAGATTCTTTCACAATGGATCCCTCTTGGAACACCACAGTATAATGATGTATCGAAAAGGAAGAATCGAACCCTGTTAGACATGGTTCGGTCCATGATGGGCTTTACAAGTCTGTCGATTTTTTTTGGTGATATGCACTTGAGTCGGCTTGTTATATTTTAAATAAAATTTTGAGTAAGTCTGTAAGTAAAATACCACATGAGATGTGGATAGGGCGTAAACCAGCACTCTCTCACCTGAGGGTTTGGGGATGTCCGACTTATGTCAAACATTTAAAAACTTACAAGCTTGAACCTAAGTCTGACAAATATCTATTTGTAGGGTACCCAAAAGAGACCAAGGGATATTACTTTTATCTTGCTGATAAACAGAAGATGTTCGTCAGTACTAGGGCTATCTTTTTAGAAAAGAAGTTCCTTGGTGAAGAAACTAATGTCTCAAAGATTGAACTTGATGAAGTTCGATCGGTAGAAGAACCGACACAATCTAGTAAATCCATAGAGTTGGACTTGATTATATCAAATTCGGAACCTATTGTATAAATATCGTTAAGGAGATCCGATAGAGTACCGCATCAACCGGATAGATACCATGATTTCTTAGTCTGAGATGGGGATCCAGTTGAACTCGATGAGAACAATGAGGATCCGATCACCTATGTGGATGCGATGCAGAGATCTGATTCTGATAAGTGCCTAGAAGCTATGAAATTCGAAATGGAGTCCATGAAAATCGACAATATATGAAAATTGGTTGACCCACCTAAAGAGGTAAAACCCATAGGGTATAAGTGGATCTTCAAAAAGAAGAGGGCAGACGAAAAGATGGAGACCTATAAAGCTCGTCTGGTTGCCAAGGATTACCATTAGTGTTATGGTATTAACTATGACGATATATTTTCTCCTATGGCAATGCTCAAGTGTATTCGGATTATGCTTGCGATAGCAGCACATCTGGATAATAAAATCTGACAAATGGATGTGAAAACAGTCTTCTTAAATGGAAAGCTAGAAAAAGAGGTGTATATAATACAACCTGAAGGTTTCATATCCATAGATAAGTCTAAGGTGTGCATGCTTCAAAGGTCCATCTATGGACTTAAGCAGGTATCTCGGAGTTGGAACATTCATTTTGATAAAGTAATCAGAACGCATGGCTTTATTAAGAATGGAAAGGAACCCTGCATATAAAAATGGGATAATAACTCTATGATAGTATTTCTTATTTTGTATGTTGATGATATTCTCTTAATCGAAAATGATATCCCTGCAATACAGAAAATAAAAGTTTGGTTGTCATCACAGTTCTCCATGAAAGACTTGGAAGAAGTATCCTTCATCCATAGGATGAAGACCTATAGAGATAAATCTAAAAAGTTGCTTGAATTATCTCAGTCGACGTACATTGATACTGTACTGAAAAGGTTCAGCATGGAGAATTCCAAAAAAGGCTATCTTCCAATGGGCCAAAGAATTTCTCTTTTGAAGAATGATTGTCCGATAACTCCTCAAGAGAGAGAGCATATGAGTAGAATTCCATATGCTTCGGCAGTAGAATCTATTATGTACGTCATGATATGTACACGATCGAATGTGGCATACTCATTAGGAGTAGTGAGCAGATACCAGTCCGATCCAGGTGAGAATCACTGGAAGGTCGTAAAGACCATCCTTAAGTATTTAAGAAATACTAAGGATCAATGGCTTATCAATGGAGAATCCGACTTAAAACTTATGGGGTTTATAGACTTCAATTTTTAGTCGGATCATGACGACAGCAAAAGCATGTCGGGATATATTTATACTCTGAACGGTGGAGCAATCTCCTGAAAAAATTTCAAACAGCACACAATGGCCGACTCTACTTGTGAGGCAGAATATATTGCAGCATTCAATGCTGCGAAGGAAGTTGTATGGCCACAAAAGTTCATCAACAAGCTCGGAGTGGCACCCTCCCTTGACGACCTCATCTTATTGTACTGCAACAGTATTGGTGCCATTGCTCAGCGGATTAAGCACATTCTGCGTCGCTACCACCTAGTCCGAGAGATCATGGATCGAGGTGACGTCGAGCTTCAGAAGATTAACAAAAAGGAGAACATGACCGACCCATTTACTAAAGCCCTCGACGTCAAAGAGTTCGAAGATTACAAATCAAAGATGGGTATATGATACTGCATCGATTGGCTTTAGTCCAAGTGGGAGTTGTTGAAAATTATGTCCCAAAGTCAATCGTCAGCCTGTTGACGGTTGTGCTTATAATTGTAATTGTATATGAATTATTGAATTAATAAATATTATTTAGTTTTTTCATCATTGTGTACATCTCATTTTGAACTCCTATTGTGTGATGAAGTCCTTAGGACTATTTGATTCGATATAGGAAGATATATTGTTTAGTCCTTAAATGAGTTCACGACCAAATGATATGCTATTACTAAGACAATAGACATATCAAGTGTAGATCATTGTGTGCCATATAGGTTGGTTATCCTCTTAACCAAGGAGCGTGGAGACGCTGGTATAGCATGCAGATGAAATATAAGAGTATATTTCACTAAACGTGACCAACTCTGAAGCACTCTACTGTCAAGAGTCACTCCGAAGGGATATAGGTACAAGTGTCCCTCTGACCTGAGATCACCACGGTGACTTGCAAGCAACTCACTATGCTTTGGTGCCGAACTATCTAAATTTTTAATTCAGTGATGAAAGATTTTTGGGCATAGTCAAGTACTTGTTAAGTCAGTGTGTGAGTCAAGATGGAATTGACCCCTCTGAATAAGTACGAGTTAATGTATCAGTGTGTTTCAATTCAGTAAAACCTTGGCTGGGGTAAACCAATATGATAGATTTTGAAAATTGAAATACAACGTGGATGACCATATCAAGATTGGTAGTTAAATCCTAGATCACCTTGAACATTTGAGTCAAAGAGATGAATTATATGGTAACTATATTCAAATAGGTTCTTGAGTGTTGCTTTGCATACATTCGACCTATTCGGACGTCGGGTACTATTGCTAGATGGTTACTCCGATTGGTACAAAATTAGTTTCTGTACTACCGACTTAGGTTCGAACCTATGAGGTCACACACATTAGAAGTTTCTCTTTGATCACATGGCTAATCTGAAGAGTCCCAGTCAACGGGGGCTCTGGTGAAGAGTCTCACTTGACGGAGACTCTGCTGAAGAGTCCCACTGAACGGGGACTCTAGAGAAGAGTCTCACTAGACTTGAACTCTATCTTTAATGAAGTATTAATTAATGATTAGATTACTAATTAGCTCAATTTTATTGAGCATTAAAGTCTGGATCAAGTTTGATTGAATTTGATTCAATCAAGTCAACTCTGATTAGGTTATGAGACGACCTAATCGGTAAAGGAGAAATGATCCTGATTTGATCGGGTCTATAGCTCCATTAATTAATTGATTTGATCAAGTTTAATTAAAATTATAGGAGCCTAATTAGATTAAGTTCATCATATTTTATTTGGGTCTAATTAGATTGGGCTTGAAAGAAATCTAATTGGTTAAACTCTAGAGTCCCAAATGAATATGACTCTATCCCTTGCGCCACCTAAATTGTATCATGCCTTTTCTCACCGTACAAAATTAGTTTGTATGTAAAAAAATCAAAAAATAATCCTTCTTTTATCTCTCATTAAGGATATAAATTGGTTGGTTTTGTTTTGAATTAAAATTAGTTTGAATTTTAACTTAAAATCTTATCCATATCCTTCCACACGTTGGCTGCTTTTGAAGGGATCTATTATGTATGAGAAAAGGAGGTTTTCTTAATTGATTTTTATACCCAATTTTCTTTGATAAGTCTTTCTTTAAGTTAGATAAGGGTGAGAAAAAGTTGAAGTTGAACTAAAATTCAAAAGAGTTTGAATTACAACAAACTCCAGTCCTTATCCAGTTTTATCTAGTTTGTGCGACAACTATAAAAAAGCCATAATTTTGTGCACCAACAGAGTAGAGCTTTTCACTGTGAGATACTAAAGAGAAAGAGGGTTGAAAATACCTTTTTACAATGTGAGGATTGGGTGGGTTTCCTTCCTCCTTGGCATGAACAAAAGAGGAGACCGTTCTCCTCTTGGGTGAGAGACCTAGAACTGTTCTAGGCTTTTGGGTAAAGGAAAAATCAAAGAGAAGAGAGTCTTCATCTAATTTTTCTTTATCATCCAGCATCCTTCTCTGATCCATCTTCGATATTGAAAAAGTTTGAGGTGATTGAAGAAGGAGATCAAGTCAGATCTGCCATCAGAAGCCGATTGTGCGAGCTAGCACTCCCACAGAAGGCTGATCGATCCGAGGGGCTTTGTGTGGACCGTCCATAGAGATCGAATGTTTGTATGGCTAATCGACATCAATGAGAGCTTCATACCATACTTACCAGTAGTGAAGATCATCAACCCATAAAAAGATGATGAGTTTTGAACTCTACCGACATAATCTAAAGGTTAGATCAAATTCAGGGCATCAATGTGATCGATACAGTTTTCTATTTTATTTCAAATTTTATATATAAATTTTTCATGTCATAGATTCTTAATGGAAGTTTAGATCTAATCTAAAATATGTTTAGAAGATTAAAATATTTAATCTTTTATTATTCTACTGTAAAATTTTAAAAATACATGCTTTGAACTACCCATTTTTTCTTCAGATGGTATCAGAGCCAGATTTCTTATGACATGAATTTTTTGCATATAATTTGATTTTAATTGTGTTGGTGCAGAATTTCATCGATGTCGAAGAAGCTGGAGTCGAGGGGATCACGGCCGCCATCGGGACCTGCAAGGAAAGTCTAAATCAGAGTTGGGGGTGCTCCGGCAAGACCCTTTGACGCTCAAGTCAGTGCTCTGCTTCAACAGAAATGGAGCACTCGAATAAGATTTTAGTAGAGTTTAGAGATAGTGCTTAGAGCTTAGAGAAAAATGTATCTGGGGAGTATCTTTTATAGACGGAAGAGCGTAACTAATTGACAGCGACGCCCATAACTGCCTGGTAGTGGGCCGTTCGGGGCCACATGGAGTTTGTTACGGAGAGTAGTGGTGTCCGTTGTCGCGACTTGTCGGAGAGTGATGGGGCCACGTGGAATTTGTTACAGAGAGTGGAGTGGTGTCCGTTATCGTGACTTGCCAGGGAGTTCGGACCGGACGGCTGAAGCTCGATTGGGACGTCTGGTGGAGCGAAATAGCTCTCTGTCTCAGCAATCTAAGAGAAGCTCGGATGTTTCTGAGGTTGCTGACGGGTTAATTGTTGTAGGGTGCCTTAGGCATTGATGCTGCAGACGGAAGTCATCTGCTGTAGAAGCTCGAATGGAAACTTTCTGTTGGAGAAATCCAACTGGAGTCCGATTGCTAGAGAAGTCTGTCTGGAATTTGTCTGATGTAGAAGCTTGTCTGAAGACTGTCCACTGGAGAGGTCCGGTTGCATGAGGAATCCAATAGAAGGTTGACTGATAACGGAATTCAGAAGGTGCTATAGAAGGTTGACCAATAGAAGAGTTCGGAAGGCATTGTGGAAGCTCGTCCGTTGGAGGAGTCTGGAGGACATCGTGGAAGGTCGACCGCTGGAGGGGTTTGGAGGGAAGTTGTCTGTTGGAGGGGTTTGGTTGGCACTGTTGAAGTCTGGTTGGCACTGTTGAAGGTTGATGGCTGAGAGGTATGGAACAGACCGGAGACAGTCGGTCACTGTAGAAATTCGGCTACTAGAGCCCATCTGTTGTAGGTTCTGTTGGAATCCATCCGCTGTAGAAGTTCGGACGGAGTCCAGTTCTTGCAGAAGTCTAAAAGGAGGTCGCTTACTGTAGAAGCTCGGATGGAGATCGATTATCGTGGAAGCCCGGATGGAGATCACTTATTGTAGAAGCTCGGCTGAAGTCTGCTTGCAATAGAAGTTCGGACGGAATTTGCTTACTGTAGAAGCTCGGATGAAATTCGGAAGACAGTCGACCACTGTAGAAACTTGGATGGAGTCTGGTTACCGTAGAAGTCCTGCTGCTGGAGAAGCTCGGATATTGATGAAGTCTGGAAGAAGCTCGGAGTAAAGTCAATCATGATAAGAGGAAGTCTGGAAGAGATTCGGAGAGTAGTCGATCACTGTAGAAAATCGCTGATAGTGAAGTCTAGAGAGTATTTGGAGCAGTCCGATAGATGACTGTAGGAGCTCATTATTGAAGAAGTCTAGAGGGTATGATAGGAGTTCATCCATTGGAGGAATCTGGAGGACACTGTAGAAGGTCGACTGCTGAAGGAGTCCGGATGGTACTGTGGAAGCTTAAACGACCGGGGGAGTTTAGAAGGACGCCGCACAAGGTCGGAAGCTAGAAGAGTCCTGGGAGGGTTGGCTCTTACGAACTTCGATTGGGGTTATTTTATACCCAATACTAATCTCCCTACTTTCGAGTTCGGGTTTCGAATGAAGAAAGTACAGAAAAATTTTCACAGCCAAAGTTGCCCCCCTTGATTTTCATACTCGATTGTTTCCAGATATCTTGGCTTTTGGCGCGTCGGTGCTGGAGGCTTTTCAAATCGAGGCGATCCAAAAAGATTTTTTTGAGATTCTCTCTGGAGTGTTGCCCTAGATATGGCAAAATAATGATTCTGTCAGTCGTCAGCCGTTTGCCACGACGAGTGAGACACGCGGCGATTGTAGATCGACGAAAGGAGATCTGCAATCATTATTGCGTCGGACCCTAAGGTCTACTTAAATCCATCCCCCTCCTTCAGGGGTTTCACCTTGCCTGCAATTTTTCTTCGGTCCCCTCTTCTTCCTCGAGAGCTTCATCCTCCTCCAGCATCCCTCTCGGTCTTAGGCACCCTTCAGGTCGACCTCCATCGCCTTCACTGCCCTCCTGCATCTCTCGGACCAGCCTAGGTTAGTTCTGGAACCCTTCTTTTTCTTGCTGCTCTTCCATTTTTCATCCTCTGCATTCCACCCATTTGGTTTCTCCGCGAGCGCCTTGTTTTCTATTTTTCTTAATTTTTTTGGAATTTTTTTGGGGTTTTTATTTGATTCGAAATATCCTCCAACACTTCCTTCTCTAGCAGTTCTAGAAGTTCGTCAGCTCTAGCCCCCCAAAATCCTAGTACTGTAGATGAACCCGTACTTAGGATCGAACCTCATCCGATCTTTGTACCAGACACCATTCCCAGCTCTTTGACCTCAGACGCACTCTCGCTGATTAGGATTCAGTACGGGGTTCCTTCGGAGTATGAGCTTATACTTCTCGGGCCAACTGACTGGGCTAGCACCCCTCCCCCTGGCCACTTTTGTTTATACCAGGAAGCCTTCCGCATCGGGCTTCGACTTCCACTCCCACCTTTTGTTGTTGCTCTTTTTCGCTTTTTAAATATTTCTCTAGTTTTTGTAGCACCAAACTCCTTTAGATTTCTGATAGGATTTCTTTCCCTCTGTCATTTAGCTAAAGTCCGGCTAACTCTTCTCTTGTTTAGAAACTTTTATACCTTTAAGCATCACCCTTCGGCAAAAGACTGATGGTACTTCTCCCCCCAGTTCGGTAGAAAAAGGTTGCTGAAAGGTGCCCCCTCTTCTATCCACAACTGGAAGGAGAGGTATTCTACGTCCGATGCCCGACCCTGATGCTGGGGTTGCCCCCCTGGGGCTCCCTGAGGGACTCCGTCCGTGGGGCTTCTAGCCTGGAAAAGGACGACCTTGAAGCCTCCAATAAATTTAAGACTTATCCAGCTCCTCTCCTCCCCGACCTTCTGAAGGAGCAACTTTTATTCAATGTCGGCCTGAGCCCTCTCAACCCTGTCGGTATTTTTTTTCTCAAGTCATTCGTGGCTTCCTCTTTCTCTTATTATATTTCTAAGCTGTGCCGATCTTTTTTCATTGCAGACATGGATGCAGACGCAACTCAGATACTAGCCAAGGGTGTCAAGGCCCACAAGAGGAAAGGCGTCGCAACTTCTGGGTCGGCGAAGAAGGTGAGGGTAGAGGAGACAAGCTCGACCGTGCTTGCCCAAGCGGCCATTGTCGTTGATGCCCCCTCTGACATCGAGCCCGCAATCCCCCGAGCTTCTTCAGGAAGCCCTCTGGTCGAGGTTGTCGCTCCAGAGTCTCATCCCGAGGAGGCACCGGGGGCCGAAAGGAAGAGAAGGAAGAAGATGGTGGTTCGCAAGATCAGCAGCAGCAGGGCTGCCATCGAAAGGTCCAATGGCTCCGAAGAGGATTCGAGGGAGAATCCCTTCAACAATAGGGATTTAATAAAAAGGTTGGTCGACGGGTGTGTTTTGCCCGAGATCGTCCACAAGATCATCCATGCCGATCCTGAATAGTGGGTTTGGAACTCTTTGGGGTCTTTTCTTGAGGTAGGCCGATTTATTTTTTTCTTTCTTTTGCTTCTTCACTTAGTTCATTCCTTAGCTTTCATATTGACTTCCTGGCCACTCTTACAGATTGGACACCAGCTCATCGCCAACATCAAGGCGATGAATAATGCAAAGAAGGAAGCAGCCCAGGCGGAGGAAGGTCGCCTGGCTGAGGCTGCCCATCTTAAGGAGAAGGTCGCTGAAGTCACGAGTCTCCAAGAGGCACTCCAGAAGGAAGAACAAACTTCGGCGGATCTGAAGGCTGCTTTGGAGGAGGAAAAAAGGAAGGCAGAGGTCGAGGTCTTCAAGCTGAAGGAGCAGATCCCGACCCTAGTCTCGGAAGCAAGGGCCCAAGCAGTGGAGGAGTTCAAGACCTCCTCCGAGATGAGGGATCTGAATATCAAGTTCGGCCAGGCCGCCTTTATCAAAGGCTTCGAGCTTTGCCAGGAGAAGGTGGTCGGAAAGTTTTTCGAACTCGACCCCAGCTTCCTGGATGAAGCATCCGACGATGAAGCCAGATCTTCCAAAGCTGCTATCGGTCTCCCTCCAGCTGGGACCTCTTCAACTGCCGCAGCTGCCGTGACCAACCTTCCGGGGGTGCCAAGTTCCTCCACTTCTGCTCCAGAGGTCTGAAATCTCTAATTTTATACTTTTCCTTTGTTACAATTTTTTTTCTCTTTCTCTTGTACTTAAGAATTATTCAATCAATGAAATCAGATTTCTCTTTACAGAGAGCTCCTTTTTCTTCTTCTACTTCTTTTTTCTTTTTCTTTTTTTTTTTTTTGCAATGATTTGCGTTGTGATGCTCTTGTTTCCCGACAACAGTGCCCTGTCGAAGCTCTTCCCCTACCGTAGGGGATTCCTTTGAAGTCTGTGATCCAGGATCTGAGAAGAAAAGTTCGTCACCTAACAAAGAAATCACAGAAGATGGACGACGAACTTCACAGGCTGAGGAAGAGCCATTCGGAAGCCACCGTGAAGGTTACTTGCCTTCGGAACCTCCACAAAAAGGACTTCATGGACTACAGCCGAAAGAAGGCCAACTTCGAGAAGGAGTTTGAGGAACTCCAGAAATGCGCCAGCAATCGATCTTGGACTCAAGCCTCCAAGATCAGCTCCCTCGAGGTCGAGTTGGCGGCCGCATGGGAGAAGATCGACCAATTGGGAGGGAGCTCATCCTGGCTTCCAATTCAGGCTGACTATGGCTGGGACTGGTCGAAAAAATTCTCCGACCTCCAGAAGCAGCTACAGGACGTCGAGATGAATTACAACACTTATCGAGTCGACTGGTGCAGGCAAATAGACAACTACAGAAGGAGGCTCAAGATGGTGACCGATGAGATTGCTCACCTTCAGAAGCAGTTGTCTGAAAGAGTCCAGGCCGTTTCGGTTCAAGGCTCCGATGAGCTCTGATCCTTGAGGAAGACTATGGAAGAACTGTCTGTAGTCCTTGGGAAGGAGAAGGTCGAACTGCAGCGGCTAAAAATTTAGTTGACCTAGAGCAGCAGGCAGTCAAGGATGCAGAAGCGGAGTCCAAAGTTTTGAAAAAGAGGCTTCAGGAATCGAAGGACAAAAGCTGGTAGTTTCACCAAATGTATCGGGAGATGCTGTTAAGAAAGAAGGAACTGAAGGAAAAACCACCTTTTTCCTTTGTAGGATCTTCCAGATTTTCATCAAATTTGGGGTGGAATAATTTTTAAAAATTTTATTCTATATTTATTTCAGATCTAAGTCTCTAGATCTAATCTTCATATCAGATATTAAGTCTAAAATAAATCTAAAAGGGATGAGGAAACAAGTAATACCTCAAGGGTAATCTGATTACCCTGTAGATGATCTCAGCACAGCCTGAGGTTTTGATGTAGCCACACAAGCGTCTGGCCTCTACCGGTATCTACTCAAGAAGGACCTAGAACATCTTCTCCTCATGAATCTATGCTCTAAAAATCAGATCTCTATCTGATTTCAAAGTACTTCAGAACTCCTTCTGAAGTTGGAGCAGCAGCCTATCGAAGATGTCCTGCAGCCTTCCTGTTCCAGGCATCACCACGCCTTGGACCTTTGCCAGATGGATGTCCAACTCCTTGGACATGAAGAGGGGAGAGAGGAGAGTAGGGAGGACATAGAGAAGAGGAGAGGATTCTCATTTTGTCTGGGTATTGAGCAGAAACTTACAAACCCTAGGTGCAGACAGGGATTTTATAGACCTTATATGCTGCACAGTGCCACATCATTCGATCAATCAAAAAATTCTAATAAATTCTGAAAAAATTTTGATTGATGGAGTGATGTCATTTGATCACATCAGATAAAAACCCCCACTCTCTCTCCTTTGTTGGTACCAACTTTAGATAAGCACAAGCAAGGTGGCGCCAAAGAGTCCATGTTAATCAGGACTCTTTCATTTTTATCCATTTGGGGCGCCCACTTTAATCCAATTGGGCACACACCATAATCTGATTATGGAATCCAATTCAATATGGTTTTGGCATGTGGGCACTCTACAAAAATCCTCCAATGAGCTCTCTTCAGTTTAAGACCCATATGTCAATATTTGACAGATGTCCTAAAATAAAATTGACAGGTGACAGGAATTAGCAGGTGCTTGTCTTAAATTTATCTCATGAATTAAGACAAGCCTTTTCTAAGCTGGACAAGCTTCATTTAGACTGAGAGAAACTTTCTCAAGATTCTCTGGGTGAGTCAAATCACATTTGACTCAGTAGAGACAGAAAAGATTACACGAGGAGAAAGTTAGGCTCAATCGTGTGCTAGCACGATTTCCTTGAACCTAATTGGATCTTATCCAAATCAATTGGGTTAGCCCAATTGATGACATCTAGACCCTAATCCTTGTTTGTGTGATTTAGTTAGGTTCAATTGCATATGGTAATAAGACAATTAGAATGATCTCATCATCGACATCATCGAAACTCTTTTCGATGGACCAGAACTCTTCTGATTCAGACAATTAGAATGATCGATCATCAATATCATTCTAATTGCTCCCAAAATCTATCAGTGACATCTAACAGTATGTGGTGACAATCCATCAGAACTGAAGATGAACCTCTCGATGCAGCTACCTGTGTGATTGAGTTCCTCTATCATGAGTTCCGACTGAATTAGGGTTAAGGTGAACTTATCAAACCCAACATCAGTCATATGAATCAATCGATCGATCCGAGTCCGATGTGAAATCCCAATGAAATTTTTTTTTTCCATTATTTCACTCTGCCATGGTCATGGGCTTAAAGACTCGATCTTTCGATCATCATAGGACTACTCCTCTCATCTACCGAGGTTGATATATCCCATCTCGGTGCGATCTAGTTCCTACAATGAATATGCTACAGCCAACATACACCTTAGGATTTCGAATGGCTAGGAGATCGAGTTATGATGTAGTCAAACTATAACACACTCAAGGTGAGCTGTCGATGCACCTCAGGTCAAAAAACTAGACACACAACTGCAGCATCGAGCTAGTCATCAACGAGAAGGTAGACTTTCTTATGACTGCTCGATATGGTCACGCTCAGTACTCTCATTCTCAACGAATACCTATACTCTCACTCCGGTGTCTCCACACCGTAAACTCAAGACACATCTACTCTAAGGAAGCGATCGTACACTAACCTTCCAGATCGATCACCATCCTCGTGATGATCTTATGGTCAGGAGCTGTTTATGAGTTAGTTATGTAAATTCATGCCTTAAATTTTCAACTCTTGAAAATATGAATTGACATTCCTACTAACTCAAAGGATGTATCACAGACACAATGTACACAATGTGATAGAAGAATAACCCATTTATTGATTTATAGTCAAAATTATAAATTTGCCCTTAGATTTGTACAGGAATGTGTCAGCCAATCTGGCATCTAGGGTACACATCTAACAAACTCCCACTTGACCTAATGCCAATTGGCTACATATTTAAGTCCCATCTTCTCAAGGTGGGCTTCGATCTTCTGCTGGCCTAATGGCTTTGTCAGTGGGTCTGCATATTGTCTGTGGAGTCGACTCTCTTGACCTCGACATAATCATTTTCGAGGTAATCACGGATCAGATGGAATCACCGCTCGATGTGCTTGGACTTTTGGTGAGACCTTGGCTCCTTAGCTAGGGCTATGGCACCGTTATTATCGCAGTAAAGAGGTTTGGCATCCGATGACATCACTCCAAGCTCTGTGGCAAATTTTTTATACCAGAATGCCTCCTTCGCAGCTTCCGATGCAGCAATGTATTCTGCCTCCATGGTGGAATCAGCAATCACCGTCTGTTTGGAACTCTTCCAGCTGACTGCACCACCATTGCAAATGAACAGACTATCAGATGTCGACTTTCGATCATCTATATTAGACATAAAGTTTGAGTCTGAATATCCCTAAATCTGGAGTTCTCCATTCCCAAAGACTAGAAACATATCCATAGTCCTTCTCAAGTACTTAAGGATACATTTCATAGAAGGCCAGTGCTCTTCGTCTGGATTTGACTGATAACTGCTTGTGACACTCACAGCATGGGCTATATCAGGTCGTGTACATAGATGGCATACATGAGGCTCCTTCTTGCCGAAGCATAAGAGATCTTGCTCATGCGTTCAATCTCCTCAGGTGTGCTAGGGCACATCTTCTTGGAGAGATGAATGCCATGTCTAGAAAGTACTAAACTTCTTTTGGAGTTTTTCATGCTAAACCTTTTTAGCACCTCCTCATGTACATCTTCTGTGAAAGTCAGAGCATCCTATTTGGTCTATCTCTATAGACCTTAATATCCAGTATAAAGGATGCCTCTCCTAGATCTTTCATTGAGAACTCCTTAGACAACTATACTTTAACTGAGGTCAACATGAAAATGTCATTCTCAATTAGGAAGATGTCATCTACGTACAATACGAGGAAGACAACCGCGCTCCCACTGACCTTTTTGAACACACATGGTTCCTCCTCGTTCTTGATGAAACCAAATATTTTGATCACATCATTGAAATGAGTATTTTAGCTTCAAGATGCTTGCTTAAGTCCATAAATGGACCTTTGCAGCTTGCAGACCTTGTGATCATCATCACTGGATGTGAAACCAAGTGGCTATTCCATATAGATATCTTCCTCAAGATGTCTATTTAAGAATGCCATTTTCATGTCCATCTGCCATTTTTCATAATCGAAATAGGCTGCAACAGCAAGCAATGTGCGGATAGATTTTAGCATGGCTACAGGCGAGAAGGTATCCCGAAAGTCAATGCCTTCACGTTGACTATAACCTTTCGCTATGAGCCTAGCCTTGACTGTCTCCACATTTCCATCTGTACCTATCTTTCTCTTGAAGATTCTTTTACACCCAATAGGTACAATACCTTCAGGTGGATCTACCAAGGTCCAGACTTGGTTTGAGTGCATTGAGTCAATTTCTGATCTCATTGTCTCTAACTATTTTTTGGAGTCGATATCTGATATCGCCTCATCATAGGTCTTGAGATCATCACCATGAACCCCATTTCCCATGAGAAATATTTCCTCTACATCCTCTTGTATGGCACCTAAGTACCTTTCAGGAGGATGAAAAATCCTAGTCGATCTATGAGGTGGAAGAGGTTGTGTTAAGACTGGTTCTGATTGATTTGGTTCCTCAGGTTCTTTAGCTCGTTGCTCTTGGAAGACATTCTCTTTGAGCTTAATTATTCTTCTGATGCCACCATCTTGAATAAACTATTTTTCAAGAAAAATAGCATTTTGACTCACAATCACATTGTGGTCTTCCGAAATATAAAAATACTATCCTAATGACTCTTTAGGATATCCTATGAACTGAGCTCTAAAAGATCTGAACTCTAACTTGTCCGTCTGCTGTCTCTTGATATGAGTCAGACAACCCCAAATTCTGAGATGATTCAGACTTGGCTTCTTACCATACCATATCTCATACGGTGTGGTAGGAACTTTTTTAGAGAAAACCTTATTTAATACATAAATTGCTGTCATGAGACAATATCCCCAAAGAAATTCAGGGAGGTCCGTGAAGCTCATCATAAAATGAATCATATCTAATAGGGTTCGATTTCTCCATTCTGAAACCCCGTTGAGTTGAGGCATTCCAGGTGGAGTCTATTGAGAGACTATGCCATTGTCCTTAAGATAGTCTAGAAACTCCTGACTAAGGTATTCATCTCCTCGATCTGATCGAAGAACTTTAATGGAATTTCCTGTTTGTTTTTCTACCTCATGTCTGAATTCTTTGAACCTTTCAAAAGCCTCAGACTTATGTTTCATTAGAAACACATACCCATACCTAGGCATATCATCGGTAAAGGTAATGAAGTAGACGTAGTTGCCTCTAGCCGGCACATCAAATAAGCCGCACACATCCGTATGTACTAGGGCAAGTAGGTCTGTGGCCCTTTCCCCATGTCTCACAAAAAGAAGCTTGATCATTTTGCCTTGAAGGCATGATTCACAAACTGGATATGACTCGAAAGTCAACGGACTCAATAGCATGGATTTCTCCATTTTGTTAACCCTGTTTTTCGCTATATGATCTAGCCTTAGGTGCTACAGATACCTATCATTTAGACTATCTCTAGGCCTTTTAATTCCTATGGCATTCACATTTTGCTCGATATTAAATACAGATACATCAATATGTAGCTGATAGAGACCGTTAATAAGAAAATCATCTGTAATTTTATTATTTTCATAAAAAAATATTATAATGGTTCTTATGAAAGCTAATCACATAGCCTTCTTGTGCTAAACATGAAATAGAAATCAAATTCTTGCTTGCTGCAGGCACATAATAACAGTCTCTTAAAACTAAATCTAATCCAAACGGTAATCGCAGAGGATAGGTTTTCACGGCCACAGCAGCAACTCTTGCTCCATTTCCGATGCATAAGATCATCTCCCCATCCCTCAGTCTCCTGCTCTTCTCAAGACCCTGCATAGAAGTGCACAAATGAGCACAAGAACCAGAGTCAAGCACCCAACTGGATGCAGAAAAAATTATAAGATTAGATTTTAAAATGAGCATACCTCCAGAAGGACCATCCTTCTTGTTCTTCAGGGTGACCAGATACTGAGGACAGTTTCACTTCCAATAGCCGTCTGATTAGTAGTAGAAATACTTTCCCTTATCAGCAGCCTTCTTCTTCGGTTCTGTCTTCTTCTTCTTGCCATCCACCTTCTGCTTTTTCACAGATTTCTTTTTCTTTCCAAAAGATTTTCTCTTGGAAGAAGTTCGCTCCATAGTAAGAACTAAGCCTTTTGAACCCTTCATGGAAAGCTCAGCCATAACCAACATATTCATTAACTCAACCAAGGTACACCACATCTTATGCATATGGAAGTTCATGATGAACTGACCATATGCATCGGACAAGGACTGAAGGATCACATCAATCTGAAAATCCTTGTCTAAGATGATATCGAGCTTCTCAAGCTCCTCAAGATCCTTGATCACTGTCAAACAATGATCTTGGACTGACTGCCCATCACGCATCTTGGCCTTAAAAAGTCTTTGACATACTTGATACTTGGCCGTGCGACTCTGTTCACCAAACAACTCTTGTAGGTGAGCCAACATTTGGTGGATAGTTAAAATATTCTTATGTTGGCACTGCAAGTCATCAGACATTGCACCCAACATGTAGTACCTTACTTTATTATTATCATCCATCCACTTTTTCAGAGATGCTCTCTGTTCAGCAGTCAGACGTGCTGGCATGACAGGTGGGTCCTGGTCCAAGACATGAGTCAATTTTTTGGAACCCAGAATAATTCTGTAGTTTCTCAACCAGTCCTTAAAATTGGGTCCAGTGAATCTGTGGGTATCTAGTATTTTGGTCAGGGGGTTGGAGGTAGACATGTTTCCTGTAGAGAGTCGAAAGTTTCTAGTTAGATTTTGTAATCAGACTTAACCAATTTGTTTAGGAGTTTTATTTTTAAACAACTTAGGCTCTCACTATTTTCTCAGATCTCTACACTCCCTTGGTAGATATATGAAAATCTCCATGATCAGTGATTTCTAGTGGGCGGTGCAGTCTCACCGACTGGCTCATCACCTCACCTAACAGTTATTGATGATGGGTCAACCAATGAGTGGACAACTCTTGTCCAATGATTCTCTAATCATGATGCACCCAAAACTTGGTCTCTAATTCATGAAGCTCACCATATCTGGAATATTGCTCCAATCTTTAGTTAAGCCAAACCCACCATTTGTACGAACTAGATTCCTGATTGGATCCCTCACCGTATCTGAAATATTGAGCCCAACCCATCCTCTAATCCGTAGCATCCAATGCCTAATGGACATGGTTGGTCTTCTCGATGCAACTGAGCCACTGTAACCAGTCGAGAACAATCAACCCCGGGAAGGGCCCACACATCGACAATGGTGGAAGACCTAGACTTAATATTTTCTTAGAAAGATTTGATTTAGGTCTCATTAAACTTGACTTGACATAGTCATAGCAATTATGACTAACCTAGTGGCATGGGTTAGCTCGAATTGTTAGCCATCTCTAATCAGAACTGAGTTGACACATATGGCCAGGTAAGTGAGATCGGTGGGAGGGATATACCATTAACTCGACAAGAATGCATTCGAGTCGAGTAGCTCCCAATTAAAAACCAGTCGGTCGCATCTGCCCAACTTACCTTAGACACCAAATTGTCGAACCAGAACTAATTGGGTTAGCCTACAATCCAGGCTCTAACCACTGAGCCAAATTTGGTCTTAACTTGATCGAGTCACATCTAAATGTGATTTGATCTTGTCTCAGATTTAATCCTATTAGGCTGGTCTATTATTAGTTTTTATGATCCCACCTAACCAACTCTTGATTCGATTTGATCAACTGCTAGACCTAATTGAGCTACCCAAGCCCGAACCCAATTTTATGAAAATGTCTTAGATCTGAAATTCTCAATTTTAGACCAAATTGATTTCATAAACTTAATTCATTAATTAAGTTTGGGTTTATAAATAAAATATGTAAAATAAATCCTAGGATTTCAGGATCTAGGATTTTACAGAAAAATATGTTTTGATTTCTGATTAAGGATGAATGTGTGGCACCCCTACACGTCATAAGAACACCCTATTGAATGGGAAGAGAGGATCTTAAAATCCTACTTCGTTCTTATGACCGGACGGTCATGAGGAACATCTTAATCAGAAATATAAATTTAACTACAAAACTAGTTAGATCTAAATTTACATATCTCATATACAATTTAAGATCTAACTAATACATGCTTTGCATACATCTCATATATCAAAAATCAATCTAATTAACATGCTTTCAAATCTGATACATCACATGTAATATCTAAAAAATGAGATTTAAATTGAACTATTCAAATTAAATCTATTCTAGACAAGTTACTGGAATAATTCTACAACTAGTCTAGGCATGTAACAAATCAATTTTATGGAAAAATTAAATTTTTTTTTTAAATTTTTGATCTGATTATAACAATTATAATATAAAAAAAATAAAAAATAAATTAGATTTAATTTATATTTTAATCTCATTAAAACATAAAACTTAAGACTGTTCATGGATTCAACTAATCCTAGTCTAGTCATGCATCTCATGCATGTTAGATCTTCTTAGATTTAATTTTAAATATTTTAATTTTAGATATATCATATCTAATATAATATTTAAAATTATTAAATATCAAATAAATAAATATAAAAATTAGATCTAAATTAGATCTGAAAAAGAGCCAAAAATCTGGCTCTGATACCAGTTGAAGGAAAAATCATCTTTTTCCTTTGTAGGATCTTCCAGATTTCATCAAATCTGGGGCGGAATAATTTTTAAAAATTTTATTCTATATTTATTTTAGATCTAAGTCTTTAGATCTAATCTTCATATCTAATATTAAGTCTAAAATAAATCTAAAAGGAATGAGGAAACAAGTAATACCTCAAGGGTAATTTGATTACCCTGGAGATGATCTCAGCACAGCCTGAGGTTCTGATGTAGCCACGCAAGCGCCTGGCCTCTACCAGTATCCACTTAGGCAAGACCTACAATATCTTCTCCTCATGAATCTATGCTCCAAAAATTAAATCTCTATCTGATTTGGAAGTGCTTCAGAACTCCTTCGGAAGTTGGAACAGTAGCCTGTCGAAGATGTCCTGCAGCCTTCCTGTTCCAGGCGTCACCACGCCTTGGACCTTTGCCAGATGGATGTCCAACTCTTGAATGTGAAGAGGGGAGAAAGGAGAGTAGGGAGGATATAAAGAATAGGAGAGGGTTCTCATTTTGACTGGGGATTGAGCAGAAACTTACAAACCCTAGGTGCAGAAAAGGATTTTATAGACCCTATATGCTGCGCAGTGCCACATCATTCGACCAATCAAAAAATTTTAATAAATTTTGAAAAAATTTTGATTGGTGGAGTGATGTTATCTGATCACATCAGATAAGAATTCCTATTCTCTCTCCTATGTTGGAGCCAACTTTAGATAAGCACAAGCAAGGTGGCGCCAAAGAGTCCATGTTAATCAAGACTCTTTCATTCTTATCCATTTGGGGCACCCACTTTAATCCAATTGGGCTCACGCTATAATCTGATTATGGTGCCCAATTCAATGTGGTTTTGGCATGTGGACACTCCATAAAAATCCTCCAATGAGCTCTCTTCAGTTTAAGACCCATATGTCAATATTTGACAGATGTCCTAAAATGAAATTGGCAGGTGACAGGAATTAGCAGGTGCTTGTCTTAAATTCATCTCATGAATTAAAACAAGCCTTTTCTAAGCTGGACAAGCTTCATTTAGACTGAGAAAAATCTTTTCAAGGTTCTCTGGATGAGTCAAATTACATTTGACTCAGTAGAGACAGAAAAGATTACACGAGGAGAAAGTTAGGCTCAATCGTGTGCTAGCACGATTTCCTTGAACCTAATTGGATCTTATCCAAATCAATTGGGTTAGCCCAATTGATGATATTCAGACCCTAACCTTTGTTTATGTGACCCAGTTAGGTTCAATTCTATATGGTATTGAGACATATCGTGATCTCATCATCGACATCATCGAAACTCCTTTCGATGGATCAGAACTCTTCTGATTCAGACAATTAGAATGATCGATCATCAATATCATTCTAATTGCTCCTAAAATCCATCAGTGACATCTAGCAGTATGTGGTGGCAATCCATCAGAACTGAAGATGAACCCCTCGATGTAGCTACCTGTGTGTTTGAGTTCCTCTATCATGAGTCCCGATTGAATTAGGGTTAAGGTGAACTCGTCAAATCCAACATCAGTCATATGAATCAATCGATCGATCCGAGTCCGATGTGAAACCCCAATGGAAAATTCTTTTTTCATTATTTCACTCTGCCATGGCTATGGGCTTAAGGACTCAATCTTTCGATCATCATAGGACTACTCCTCTCATCTACCGAGGTTGATAGATCCCATCTTGGTGAGACCTAGTTCCTACAATGAATATGCTACAGCCAACATACACCTCCGGGTTTCGAATGGCTAGGAGACCGAGTTATGGTGTAGTCAAACTATAACACACTCAAGGTGAACTGTCGATACACCTTAGGTCAAAGAACTGACACACAACTGCAGCATCAAGCTAGTCATCGACGAGAAGGTAGACTTTCTTATGACTGCTCGATATGGTCACGCTCAGTACTCTCATTCTCAATGAATATCTGTACTCTCACTCTGGTGTCTCCACACCATAGACTCAAGATACATCTATCCTAAGAAAGTGATCGTACACCAACGTTCCGGATTGATCACCATCCTCGTGATGATCCTATGGTCAGGAGCTGTTTATGAGTTAGTTATGTAAATTCATGCCTTAAATTTTCAACTCTTAAAAATATGAATTAATATTTTTACTAACTCAAAGGATGTATCACAGACATAATGTACACAATGTGATAGAAGAATAACCTATTTATTGATTTATAGTCAAAATTACAAATTTTCCCTTAGATTTGTACAGAAATATGTCAGCCAATCTAGCATCTAGGGTATACATCTAATAGAAACTAGAAGAGGAAGTTGAGAACTTAAAGTAATCCTTGATAATGGTTGGAACTGAGAGTTCGAAGTCAGAAGAAGCCGAGCTCTATAGAGCTTCTTTTACCTTTTGTTCCATGTATTCTTTTCTTTTCTTGTTGTTTTATTTTTTGGCCTTCAAAAGCTTTTGTAATGCTCTCTTTACTAATGAAATGAAAAAAAAATTTCTCATTACCTTGTCTATTCTTGCTCTGAGTTATCGTTTACCAAGCTTCTCTTGTCTTTTGTTTTATTTGATGTCGATGTTGTTTGAAGGTTCCTGATCATCGCCACGTTGATTCATCCTTTTTGTTCATGACCGAAGGTCTTTTCAAGGCCATTCGAATTTGATGCTTTCTCCCGGTGTTCGAGCTTGGGGCCTGAACTTCTCGTTACTTTGAGGAAGTCTATTTTCTCTTGCTAGTGTTGGGTTCTCCCTTAGAGACTGAAATTTTTGATAAGAGTTTTCTTCCTCGTTGAGAAGAGGTCCCTTATGTCTTAGATGTAGTTCATTTTTTTCTTATCTCTGGCGTAGCTCGTCGCTTTTTCTTTTTCTCTCCCTTTTTTTTTTATGTTTGGGCGAAGATTTTCCCTCTGCTCCTAATGGGGTTGTAGGGGTGTAGAGGAGCCGTTGAGGAGGCTTTTCCCCTCATCCAGTCTTAAACGATCAGGTCTTCATTTGTGTCAGGATGAGGTTGTCCTCCTGCTCCCGACACAGTCAATTTCAGCTCATATTAGGATGAGATTTTTTTTTTGTTCCTAACAGGGCTGTGGAGGCATATAAGGGCCATTGCAAAGGCCTCTCCCCCCATCTGATCTCTTAATAATCGGATCTTCGACTTTGCTCATGTTAGAACGAGGTTCTCCTCCTGTTTCTAACATGGCTGTGGGGGTGCATAAGGGTCGTTGCGAGGGCCTCTCCCCCCATCCGGTCTCTTAATAATTGGGTCTTTGACTTTGCTCATGTTAGGATGAGGTTCTCCTCCTGTTCCTAACATGGCTGTGGGGGCACATAAGGACCGTTGCGAGGGCCTCTCCCCCCGTCTGGTCTCTTAATAACTGGATCTTCATTTGTATCAGGATGAGGTTCTCCTCTTATTCCTGACAAACTTAGTTTCGATTGTCTGAAGGAGCTACTCCCTGTCATTATAAGCTCATGCCAAAAGAAAAGATATGCGAAAATAAAATTTTTATTTAAGGCAAAGTTATCGGTAATACATTCATAAATTTTTTGAATTTCATGGTCGTGGAAGGTCCACTCCTCCGAGCTCTTTTAGATAGTATGTTTCGGGTCGGACTACCTCCCTGACTTCATACGGGCCTTCCCAATTTGGGACAAGTTTTCCTTGGTTCTGAGGTTGTGAAACAGTGGCTCGCTAAAGTACTAAGTCCCTCACTCTGAAGGCTTTGCTCTTGATTTGGGAGTTGTAGTAGCGGGCTGCTTTCTGCTTGTAGGCTACCATCCGAACTTGAGCTATCTCCCACTTTTCTTCTAACAAATCGAGGTTGGCCTTGAGATCCTGTGAGTTGCACTGCTCGTCGAATGCCACGACTCGCGCCAATGGAAGCTTGAGTTCAATCGGGATAACGGCTTCTGTTCTGAAGGCTAAGGTAAAGGAGGTCTCCCCTGTGGGTAATCTTTGGGTAGTTCGGTATGCCCATAACACATGATAAAGCTCGTCTGCCCAAGTTCTCTTTGCTTTTTCAAGTCTCGCCTTGATTCCTTGCAACAGAGTCCTGTTACTCACCTTGGCTTCACCGTTTGCCTACGGATGGGATACTGACGTGAAGTTATGAGAGATGTTTAAGTCATCACAAAATTTAGCAAATCTTGCTCCAGCAAATTATCGCCCATTATCAGTAATAAGAGTTTTGGGTAAGCCGAATCTACAAACGATTGACTTCCAGATGAAGTCCTGTAGTTTAGCTTCTGTGATTTTTGCCTAAGGTTCGGCTTCGATCCATTTGGTGAAGTAGTCAATTGCCACCAAAAGGAACTTCTGCTGCCCGAGTGCCATGAAAAAAGGTCCAAGGATATCCATCCCCCATAGTGCAAATGGCCATGGGGCACTCAAGGGTATAAGTTTGGAGGTAGGCTGTCTTTGGATATTCGCATATCTCTGACACCGATCACACTTTCTGACATATTCAATGAAGTCGTGGTACATTGTAGGCCAGTAATAACCTTATCGGAGTAGTTTGTGGGATAAAGATCTGGCCCCCAGGTGACTTTCGCAGACTCCTTCATGTACCACCCATAAGGCAAAGTCGGCTTCAGAAGGTCGGAGATATTTCAGGAGGGGCAAAGAGTATGACCTCTTGTACAGCTTGCCCTCATAAAGGATATATCGGGAGGCCTGATTTCTAAGCTTTCGAGCTTCTTTTGCATCATGAGGAAGAACCCCATGTTTGAGGTATGCAACCAGTGGGTCAATCCAGCTGGATTCATGGCTGATCTCCATTACAAGCTGCGATTCTTCCGTACTTGGATATTTCATAACTTCGAAGAGGACTTCCTTGGGTAGTTCAGTCGAAGCCAGTGTAGCCAACTTGGAGAAAAGATCGGCCCTGATATTTTTTGCTCTTGGAATCTGTTTGATGTCAAAGCTGCCAAAGGTAGGGATGATCTTTTTTACCTTTTCGAGATACTTGGCCATACTGTCCTCTCGAGCTTCATAGTTTTCGCTGACTTTTCCCACCATCAATTTGGAGTCACTGTAGACTTGGAGCTGATCTATTTCTAATTCTTTGACGATCTTCAGTCCTATAATCAGAGCTTCATATTCTGCTCCGTTATTTATCGCAGGGAATTTAAAGTGCAGCGCATACTCCACAATAATTCCTTCCGGATTGACCAAGATCAGGCTTGCGCCTGCACCTGACATGTTGGAGGAACTGTCCACATAGAGGGCCCAAATATTATCAGGGAGATCTGTTCTTTCCTCAGGGGAGTTCGGTTGGAGCCCTAGGTTGTCAGCTTCACCTCGTTCAAGTTTGGCTTTTTCCGAGATAGTGCATTCCACTATGAAATCTGCTAATACCTGGACTTTTATCGTCGGCTGAGGTCGATAGTTGATGTCAAATTCCATGAGCTCGACCTTCTATTTTGCTATCCTTCCGGAAGCATCCACTCGATGCAGAACTACCTTAATCGGCCGGTCGGTGAGCAGTGTTATGGTGTGCCCTTGAAAGTAAGGTCGGAGCCTTAGGGCTACAACCAACAGGGCGTAAGTTAGTTTCTCTAACTTAGTGTACCTGATTTTAGTGTCTCTCAATACTCAACTTATGTAGTAGATCGGCCGTTGAATTTTTGCTTCTTCCTTAACCAGAACTACTGTGAGAGCCACAGGGGAGACCGCCAGGTACAGGAACAACTCCTTTCCAGGTTCGGGCTTTGCTAATAGTGGAGGTGAGCTGAGGTAGTTCTTCAATTCTTCGAACGCTCGCTGACATTCAGTGGTCCAACAGAAGTTCTTCGGCTGCTTGAGAGTCTGAAAGATAGGTAGGCACCATTCGGCTGACCTTGAGACGAAGCGATTCAGAGCTGCTACTCTCCCAGTAAGGTGCTGATCTTCCTTTATTGACTTCAGGGCGGTCATTTTCTAGATGGCATGAATCTTTTCTGGATTTACTTCGATCCCACGCCCCGCTACCATAAAGCCCAAGAATTTTTTTGAAGTTACTCCAAAAGCGCACTTGGTTGGATTCAGCTTCATCTTGTATTTTCGGAGGGCGCTGAAGGTCTCCTCAAGGTTGGCGATGTGGTTCATTGAGGATTTATTTTTTACAAGCATGTCGTCCACGTAGACCTCCATGTTGCGGCTGATATGCTCTTTGAAGATCTTGTTCACCAGCCATTGATAGGTCGCCCCTGCATTTTTGAGGCCAAAAGGCATGACCCTATAACAATAAAGACCACGGTCAGTGGTAAAAGCAGTCTTTTCTTCATCCTCTGGTGCCATCTTGATTTGATTTTAGTCGGAGAATGCATCCATCAAAGTGAGAAGCTCGTAGCCCGAGGTTGCATCCACTAATTGGTCAATTATGGGCAGAGGATAACTGTCCTTCGGGCAGGTTTTGTTCAGCTTTTTGAAGTCTATACACATCCTTCACTTGCCGTTCGCCTTCTTGATGAGAACCACATTGGAGACCCAGTTCAGATAGTTGACTTCTCTGATGAATCCGGCTTTCAGGAGTTTATCAACTTCCTCAGCTATTGTCTTCTGCCTTTCCGGTGCATGACCTCGGATTTTTTCCTTCATCGGTCGATGTTTGGGATCAACAGCCAGACGGTGTTCCATGACTTCCGCATCAATCTCTGGCATGTCCATCAGAATCCAAGCGAAAATATCTGCATTCTTTTGTAGAAAATTGATGAGCTGTGTCCATACCTTTTCTTCCAGGTTGGAGCCAATCTTCACCACGTGCTCTTCATCCCCATCGTTCAAAGAAATTGAGACAAGATCTTCAATTGGCTCACCCCGTTCTTCAGCAAGGTCATCGCGTGTGTCTAATCCATCAACCGGACAGGGGTTAGATTGACCATTTCTTTGTACGGCTATATTATAGCAGTGTCTTGCCAGGACTTGATCTCCTCTAACCACTCCGACCCCTTGGCTTGTAGGAAATTTCAATTTCAAATGGTAGGTCGATACCATAGCTCAGAGGGCGTTGAGGCCAGGTCGCTCGAATATTTCATTGTAGGCAGACGGTGCCCTTACTACCAGAAAATCCACTTGCGCTCTAGATTGTTTTGGGCACCGACCTGTAACTACGATCAAAGTTATTACTCCTTCCACTGGCACAGCATCACCAGTGACCCCTACCAATGGAGAGCTTATCGGCCCTAATCGATCATCCAAAATAGATATTTTTGAAAATACATAGTAAAATAAAATATCGATCGAGCTTCCATTATCAACAAGAATGCGGCGTATATCATAGTCAGCAATATTTAAATAAACTACAACCACATCATTATGGGAGAATTGAATCCCCTGGGCATCTTCTTCAGTAAAGGTTATAGATTCTTTAGTCCTCTGCCGCTTGGGCGGTCCGGCCGATCTACTGGCTGCTCCTCGTCGGGGTCCTCCAGAGATAGTGTTGATGATCCCGATTGGAGGCCGATCTTTGGACTGTTCTTCCCTCCTTGACGGCTCTGGTTGTGGTAGGGCCCTCGGCCGATCTTCCCTACCTTCAGACCGGTGTCGGATGAATCTGTTGAGCCGACCTCATCTGATGAGCTCCTCGATCTCGTCTCAAAGCTGAATACACTCTTCTGTGTCATGGCCATGGTCACGATGATAGAGATAGAACTTGTTAGGGTTGCACTTTTCGGGGTGTGTGCGTATCCTTTTCGGCCTTAGCAGCTGCTCCCTGATCTCCATCAACACTTAGGTTTTTGGAGCATTGAGAGGGACGTAGCTGTGGAATCTTCCTGGGGGGGAGCTCCATCGAACTCTGCGGTCCGGGCTTCTCTGCCTATGAGCTCGGGGGGGAGTTCGGACATGCTTGTGTCCGGGGGGAGTTCGAGAACATGGCCGAGCTTCACTCGGCCCTTTTTCAGCTGCAGGCTTGCCGGAGTCACCCGCCTGCCTCCCCTTCATGGCCTCCTCATCCTTCAGCTTGAAGGCTTCCTCTGCTCGGGTATATCCTTCGGCCCATGCTAGCAAATCAGCGAAGCCCTGGGATACTTCTTTTTCAAAAAAAATAAAAGGTCATTCTTTTGAAGACCGCTCTTCAGGGCGGCTATTGCAACTGATTGGTCCAAGTTTTGGACCTCCAGTACGGCAGCGTTAAAATGATTGATGTAAGTTTGGATGGATTCTCTCTCCTTTTGCTTGATGTTGATAAGGGACTTCGAACCTCTCCGGAGACGTCGGCTGCTGATGAAATGAGCTACAAACTGATGGCTCATTTGATCAAAGGAGAGGATAGTATCCGGCTTCAGTGTCGAGTATCAATTTCTTGCTGCTCCCTTTATGGTAGATGGGAAAGCTCGGCACAGGATGATATCCGACGCACCATGGAGCAGCATCATTGTCCGGAAGGCCTCCAGGTGGTCAACTGGATCTGAGGTCCCGTCGTAGCTCTCAAATTGGGGGAGCTTGAAGTTCGGCGGGGTCAGTTCCTGCATAATCCTTTAAGAAAAAGGAGGGTCAGTACAGATGTCCTCACCGTAAGCAGGGGGAGCATGGCGGAGCTCTTTGATCTACCGGTTCATCTCTTAAAACTTTTGATCCAGGAGATCCTCTCGATCACAAATCTTGAGGGTCTTCTGGCAGAACGGAGGTAGGGACCCTCCGGGGGTGGAATCATGATCAGACAGAGGGCTCTCTGCCTTCTGCTTCTCCTTTTCGGGGGATACAGGGCGACTGGCCCAAGTGGGCCACCCGATCGCCAAATTCTGGAACTCTGACGTTGCTCTTTCCAGCCGCACAGATGCTTGCGGCTGCTGCATGACCTGCATCACTTCGGTGAGGCCCCTAACCTGCTGAACCAGTAGGTTGAACTGCTCCATGCCGACTGCCGTTGCTGGAGGAGGAGTCTGGGAAACCGGAGACAAGGCCAGAGCTGGCAGATCTTGCTGAGATATGGCCATGGAGGCCGTAGATCGCCTGGTGGATGCCTTTTGGGGAGGCAATAGGTTGGGATCTGGACGGAGAAGAAGAAGATGTCAAAGAAGATGATCAGAGACAGTCCCGTTGAATACTCCTTTAAGAACAAGGGTCCTGTGAAGACACAGCCCTCCCTCTAGCGCCAATTCTGTTGGTGCAGAATTCCACCGATGCCAGAGAAGCTAGAGTCGAGGGGATCACGGCCGCCACCAGGACCTGCAAGGAAAGTCTAAATCAGAGTTGGGGGTGCTCCGATAAGACCTTCTGACGCTCAAGTCAGTACTCTGCTTCAACAGAAATGGAGCACTCAAATGAGATTTTAGCAGAGTTTAGAGATAGTGCTTAGAGCTTAGAGGAGAACGTATCTGGGGTGTCTCTTTTATAGATGGGAGAGCGTAACCGATTGACAGCGATGTCCATAACTGCCTAGTAGTGGGCCGTTCGGGGCCACTTGGAGTTTGTTACAGAGAGTAATGGTGTCCATTGTCGCGACTTGTCGGAGAGTGGTGGGGCCACATGGAGTTTGTTACAGAGAGTGGAGTGGTATCCGTTGTCGTGACTTGTCGGGGAGTTTGGGCCGGGTGGCTGAAGCTCGGTTGGGATGTCTGGTGGAGCGAAATAGCTCTCTGTCTCAGCAATCTAAGAGAAGCTCGGAAGTTTTCAAGTTGCTGATGGGTTAACTATTGTTGGGTGCCTTAGGCGTTGATGCTGCAGATGAAAGTCATTTGCTGTAGAAGCCCGGATGGAAACTTTTTGTTGGAGAAATCCGATTGGAGTCCGATTGCTAGAGAAGTCCGTCTGGAATTTATCTGATGTAGAAGCTTGTCTGAAGACTGTTCGCTGGAAAGGTCTGGTTGCATGAGGAATCCGGCAGAAAGTCGACTGATAGCGAAATTTGGAAGGCGCTATAGAAGGTTGACCGATAGAAGAGTCTAGAAGGCTTTGTGGAAGCTCGTCCGCTGGAGGAGTTTGGAGGACACCGTGGAAGGTCGACTGCTGGAGGGGTCCGGAGGAAATTTGTCTGTTGGAAGGGTCTGGTTGGTACTGTTGAAGTCCGATTGGTGATGTTGAAGGTTGATGGCTGGAGAGGTACGGAAGACACCGGAGACAGTCAGTCACTGTAAAAATCCGGTTGCTGGAGCCCGTCCGTTGTAGGTTCTGTTGGAATCATCCGTTGTAGAAGTTCGGACGGAGTCCAGTTCTTGCAAAAATCCAGAAAAAGGCTGCTTACTGTAGAAGCTCAGATGGAGATCGATTGCCGTAGAAGCCCGAATGGAGACTGCTTATTGTAGAAGTTCGACTGAAGTCCGCTTGCAATAGAAGTTTGGAAGGAATTCGCTTATTGTAGAAGCTCGGATGAAATTCGAAAGACGGTCGACCATTGTAGAAACTTGGATGGAGTCTGGTTACTGTAGAAATCTTGCTACTGGAGAAGCCCAGACATTGACGAAGTCTGAAAGAAGCTTGGAGTAAAGTCGATCATGACAGGAGGAAGTCTGAAAGAGATTCGGAGAGTAGTCGATCACTGTAGAAAATCGGCTGATAGTGAAGCCCAGAGAGCATTTGGAGCAGTCCGATAGACAACTGAAGGAGCTCATTATCGAAGAAGTCTGGAGGGTACGATAGGAGTTCGTCCGTTGGAGGAATCTGAAGGACACTGTGGAAGGTCGACTGCTGGAGGAGTTTGGATGGTACTGTGGAAGCTCAGACGGTTGGAGGAGTTCAGAAGGACGCCGCACAAGATCGAAAGTCGAAAGAGTCCTGAGAGGGTTGGTCTCTTACGAACTTCGATTGGGGTTATTTTATACTCAACACTTAGATTAGATCTAAATAGTTAATTTTAAATCTGAGTAGTATAGTAATTTAATTGGATAGATCCTCATAGCCGTCCGATCATAGGAGAAATTAGGATTTCACTATCCTATTTACCCATTCGATAGGATCTCTTATGGCGTATAGGGGTGTTGCGCAGTCTTTTCCATTATGATGAACAATGAAAAAATTTTAAAATTTTATTTTAGATCTAAAATAATATATATTAGATCTGAAGTTAAAATTTTGATCATTAGATGATTGATTGCAAAAATATTTTACAAAATTGAAAACTATTTTCAAATACTGAACCCGAACCCATATCAATCCAAAACTTAATTGAGAATTAAGCGATCTAGATTTGAGAATCAAATATCTAAGGTATTAATTTTATAATTCATGGGTTAATGGGTTAGCTCGAGTCAAGTCCATTTAACTGGGTTAGACCTAGGGTTAGAAATCATTGATAATAGATCATGTTAGTAATTGATCAAATCTAATTAAATGTTAATTCTGATTGGGTCAATTTCTTCTCTTGATCAATTTCAATAGATGTAGTTGGTCAAGTCTATATCTTTGATTAGACCAATATGGACTTTGATCGTAGCTCTGTGATCGAATCCAAGTCTATAAGTTGATCAAATTGAAAATAACTAACCAGTTGGTGTCTAAGAAAAGTATGGTAATTTTTGATTGGTGGTCATTAATTAGGAGTTACTTGCATAGATTGAATCTATGTCGAGTTAATGGCATATCTCTCCCATCGATCTCACTTACCTGGCCAACATGGTGAATCATTTTTTGATTAGATCACTTAATGATTGGAGTTGACCCATGTTAACTAGGAAATCAGTGTGACTGATTTAGGTGCCCCTAGTTCGACTTATCTTGAGTCCTCTTCATGACTTGGTGAAGTCAGTAGGAGGATTTATGATTGGTTGGCTGGACCAGCTTTTACCTAATCTTTTTTAATCTGACTTGATGAAGTCAATGAGAGGATTAAGATTAACTGATCAAGTCTTTTCTTATCTCTCAATTCAACTAATTAAATCCTCTAAAATTGTTAGGTCCCTAAAAATAAAATGGTTATGACGATAACTAGATCATAGCCTCCCATTAAGTTGGGTGATAATGAGTCCAATGGTTTAGATGATCATTGGAGGTGCCATACGCCTAGTGCTCATCTGGCTGTCGGAATTATCATCCATAATATGTTGTTTTAGTTGTGTCTTTCTGATGATAGTCAGGTTGGCCGAAACACACTCGAACCTGATCATTCGTTTGTTAGATACACTAAATTCTGGCATGTTAATAGTTGAACCTAACCAGAACCTTCAGTAAAGGCACCACACGCTTGCTGAAGAGGTGTCTGGGGCAAAATTGAATACTAAAAATTATTTGGTGAAATAATTGGTTAAGAACCTATCCATGGATATACAAGGATTGGCCGAGCCACACTCGAACCCATGTGCAGTCCATGTGGATTCTAGTACCCATTAAGAAATTAGTGTAATTCTTTGAATTGAAGGTAGAGGCTATCAATTTGAATAAAATAGTGGGAGAACCTTTAGACTAAAATCCATATCTTTAGGCTTAATCAATTCATATACTAATTAGGTTCTGATTTTTCTTTTTCAGTTATGGCCACCACCTTGTCGCTCTGATTACTATTAGATAGTGATAAATTGATGAGTCCAAATTTTGATAGCTGGTATCGAAAGCTTAAAATTATCCTGGGGCATGAATGGATCTTGTATGTGTTAACTGATCTAGCACTCGAGGAGCTAGCTCCAAACGCACGTAGCTCGATCAGAGACACTTATCAGAAGTGGCTCAATGATCAGACTATGGCTCGTTGTATTATGTTGGTAGCAATGAATGATGAGTTTAGCCATCGTTTTGAGAATGCTCAGCCACAGGACATGTTGCAAATATTGAATGAGTCCTTTGGCACACCCGACGAGGTTGAGAGGTACAAGACTAGTTGTGCCATCTTCAACGCTCAAATGAGGGAAGGAGCATTAGTCACTAATCATGTATTGTACATGATCGAGGTGATTGAGTGCCTAAGCAAGCTCAGCTTTTTCCTGCATGAGCAGTTGGGAAAGGATGCTATTCTGAACTCTCTGTCAAATCCTACCTCCCTTTTCTTACTCATTTTTGAATGACAAAGCTTGCAGTTAACTACCATGGTTTGCTGGAGTTACTGTAAAACTTTGAGAAGGATCACCAGCTCCAAAAGGAGTCAGTGAATATTGTGGGAGGGTCTTCTTCTGGATGTCGATCCTTTAAGAAAGGAAAGAAGAACAAGAAGAACAAAAAAAAGATGCAAAGTGCTGCGGCACCCAAGCCCAGTCAGACCAAGAAACCCAAGTCCGATCAGAGTCAGGCGGAATGCTTCTACTGCAAGAAGCAGGAGCACTGAAAAAGAAATTGTCCTTAATATATTGCCTCCCTAGATCCGAATAGATCGAGAAAGAAGTAAGTTATTGCTGGACAAGGTAATTATATGATAACACCTTGTAATTTCTCAATTTGTGATTCTACTATCTGGGTATTAGATACCGAAAGTCCTTTTAATTTTGTTATTCGTTGCAGGGTCTGCAGGTCAGTAAGAAATTTGAAGAAGGCGAAAGGTTCCTTAATGTTGGAGATGGAAGATCAGTTCCAGTTCTAGCATTAGGGACTATTAAGCTTGTATTCAAGTCTAGTGTAATTGTTCTATGTGAATGTAACTTTTATCCATCATTTTTATTGAATATTATTTCTGTAGGCCTTTTGGCCATGTATGGTTATGAAATTTTAATAAAAAGAAATAATTTTAATATCATTATGAATGGTGTTAATGTGATGAATGGATAATTGAACAATGGTATTTACATATTATTATAATCTGTTAGTGTAATGTACACATCCAACAAACATCCTAGAATTAGTGATGTCTCCGATATCTACCTTTGGCATTGTAGGTTAGATCGTGTTAATAAGAACAGAATAAACAGATTGACATAAGAAAAAATTCTTGAAGTTAGTGATTGTGAATCATTCCCAACCTGTGAGTCCTGTCTTTTTGAAAAAAATGATCAAATCATCTTTTATTGGAAAGGATGAGCGAGCCAGTGAAGTTCTTAGTCTGGTACATACTGATGTATGTGGACCGATGAATACTAGTACCAGAGATGGATATTATTATTTCATTATATTTACAGATGATCTATCGATGTATGGGCACGTCTACTTAATGACACATAAGTCAGAATCATTTGAAATATTCAAACGATTCCATAATGAAGTAAAGAAATAAACTGAAAAGAGTATTAAAACTCTTCAGTCCGATCGAAGAGGAGAATACCTCTCCAGTAAGTTTCTGACATCTTAGAAGAGAATGAGATTCTCTCATATTGGACCCCTCCTAGAACACCATAGCATAATGATGTATCGAAAAGGAGGGATCGAACCTGTTAGACTTGATTCGATCCATGATGGATTTTGCAAGTCTGTCAATTTTTTTTGGGGGATACACACTCGAGTCAGCTTGTTATATTTTAAATAAAATTTTGAGTAAGTCTGTAAGTAAAATGTCACATGAGATGTGGACAGGGTATAAGCCAGTACTCTCTCACCTGAGGGTTTGGGGATGTCCGGCTTATGTCAAACATTTAAAAACTGACAAGCTTGGACCTAGGTCTGACAAATGTCTATTTGTAGGGTACCCAAAAGTGATCAAGTGATATTACTTCTACCTTGCTGACAAACAAAAGTGTGTTCGTCAGTAATAGGGCTATCTTTTTAGAAAAGGAGTTCCTTGGTGAAGAAACTAATGCCTCAAAGATTGAACTTGATGAAGTTCGATCGGTAGAAAAACTGACATAATCTAGTAAACTCATAGAGTTGGACTTAATTAGATCAAATTCGGAACCTATTGTAGAAACATCGGTAAAGAGATCCTGTAGAGTACCGCATCAACTGAATAGATACTATGATTTTTTAGTCTGAGATGGAGATTCAGTTGAACTCGATGAGAACAATAAGGATTCGATCATCTATATGGATGCGATGTAGAGGTCTAACTCTGATAAGTGGCTAGAAACTATGAAATTTGAAATGGAGTTCATGAAAATCAACAATGTATGGACATTGGTTGACCCACCTGAAGGGATAAAACCCATAGGATGTAAGTGGATCTTCAAAAAGAAGAGGGGCGCAGACAGGAAGGTGGAGACTTATAAAGCTCGTCTGGTTGCCAAGGATTACCGTCAGCATTATGGTATTGACTATGACGAGATATTTTCTCCTGTGGCAATGCTCTTGTCTATTCGGATTATGCTTGCGATAGCAGCACATTTGGACTATGAAATCTAGCAAATGGATGTGAAAACAGCCTTCCTAAATGTAGAGCTAGAAGACGAGGTGTATATGATACAACCTGAAGGTTTTATATCCATAAATGAGTCTAAGGTGTGCAAGCTTCAAAGATCCATCTATGGACTTAAGCAAGCATCTCGGAGTTGGAACATGCATTTTGATAAAGTGATCAGAACGTATTGCTTCATTAAGAATGGAGAAGAACCCTGCATATACAAATGGGATAATAACTTTATGGTAGTATTTCTTATTTTGTATGTCGATGACATTCTCTTAATCAGAAATGACATCCCTGCATTACAGAGAATAAAAGTTTGGTTGTTATCACAGTTCTTCATGAAAGACTTGAGAGAAGCATCCTTCATCCTTGGGATGAAGATCTTTAGAGATAGATCTAAAAGGTTGCTTGGCTTATCCCAGTCGATGTACATTGATATTGTGCTGAAAATGTTCAGCATGGAGAATTTCAAGAAAGGCTATCTTCCGATAGGTCAAGAAATTTTTCTCTCAAAGAATGATTGTCCGATAACTCAAGAGAGAGAGGGTATGAGTAGAATCTATATGCTTTGATAGTAGGATTTATTATATACGCCATGACATGTATGCTACCAGATGTGGCATACTCATTAGGACTAATGAGCAGATACCAGTCCGATCCAAGTGAGAATCACTGGAAGGTCGTAAAGACCATCCTTATGTATTTGAGAAATACTAAGGATCAGTGGCTTATCTATGAAAAATCTGACTTAAAACTTGTAGGGTTTACAGACTCTAATTTTCAGTCAGATCATGACGACAGCAAAAGCATGTCGGGATATATTTATACCCTGAATGATGGAACAATCTGCTGGAAAATTTTTAAGCAGCACACTGCGGCCGACTCTACTTGTGAGGTGGAATATATCACGGCATCTGATGCTGTGAAGAAAGCTGTGTGGCCACGAAAGTTCATCAACGAGCTCGGTGTGGCACCCTCCCTTGTTGGCCCCATTTTATTGTACTGCGACAGTACTGGTGCCACTGCTCAAGCGAAGGAACCGAAGTCACATCAGCGGACCAAGCACATTCTGCATCGCTACCACCTAGTCCGAGAGATCGTGGATCGAGGTGATGTCGAGCTTCAAAAGATCGACGGAAAGGAGAACTTGGCCGACCAATTTACTAAAGCCCTCGACGTCAAGAAGTTTGAAGATTAAAAATCAAAGATGGGTATACGATACTGCATCGATTGGCTTTAGTCCAAGTGGGAGTTGTTGGAAACTGTGTCCCAAAGTCAATCATCAGCCTGTTGACGGTTGTGCTTATCATTGTAATTGTATATGAATTATTGAATTAATAAATATTATTTAATTTTTTTATCACTGTGTACATCTCATTTTGGATTTCTGTTGTGTGATGAAGTCCTTTGGACTATTTGATTCGATATAGGAGAATATATCATTTTGTCCTTAAATGAGTTCGCGACCAAATGATATGCTATTACTAGAACGATAGACATATCAAGTGCAAGACATTGTGTGCCATATAGATTGGTTGTCCTCTTAATCAAGAGCATGGAGATGGTGGTATGGCATATAGGTAAAATATAGGAGTATATTTCACTGAACGTGACCAACTCCGGAGCACTCTGCTGTCAAGGGTTACTCTGAAGAGATATAGGTATAAGTGTTCCTCTGACTTGAGATCACCACGGTGACTTGCAAGCAACTCACTATGCTTTGATGCCGGACTATCTGAATTTCTAATTCAGTGATGAAAGGTTTTTGGACATAGTCAAGTACTTGTGAAGTCAGTGTGTAAGTCAAGATGGAATTGATCCCTCCGAATAAGTAAGAGTTAATGTATCAGTGTGTTTTAATTTAGTAAAACCTTCACAGGAGTAATCCATGCGATGAATTTTGAAAATTGAAATACAATGTGGATGATCATATCAGGATTGGCATTTAAACCCTAGATCATCTTGAGCATTTGGGTCAAAGGGATAAATTATACGGTAACTATATTCAAATAGGTTCTTGAGTGTTGCTTTGCATACATTCGGCCTATCTGGTTGTTGGGTACTATTGCTAGATGGTTACTTCGATTGGTACATGAATCAGTTTCTATGCTACTGATTTAGGTTCGAACCTATGGGGTCACACACATTAGAAGTTTCTCTTTGATCATATGGCTAATCTGAAGAGTTCCAGTCAACAGGGACTCTGTGTTGGAAAAGGTGCAGGATTTCATGCATGAATTTCAAAATAATTTTGAAATATAATGCAGCGGAATATGTAAATTAAATAATTTAATACACAAATCCATGTAATCAGATTATTAAACTCGACAATTAGGATCTATAATATGTCATATTATATTTATAATTCAGAAAATAAAAGCTTTGGTATTGATCAAATCAATACCCTAGATCTAAAATAATTTTAGATCTAAAACCTAGATCACATCTAGATAAGAGAAGAGATCAGATCTCTTACCTTCATGTAGGTCAAAAACTCTGTGGTTGATTTTCTTTGTTGTCTTTGGAGCTGCACATGCGTCCGGCCTCTACAGGTGATCCATAATGTGTAGTCGTTGATAGCACCAAAAATAACTCTACTCACTATGTAGGTAGGATGAGTCGAGATCGTATCCTCAGGGACCTTGGGCTACGTTGAGATTGCAAAATAAAAGAAAGAAGCATTGTTTTGATTTAGAAAATAAATTATCTTAAAATTGATGTAATTAGAAAATAAAGAGCTCGGGAGTTTTGAATTAATTTTGCACTAGTAGAGTTGCATCTCTTTTTTTTTTTAATTAAATAGATACGATTAATCTTAAAAAAAATATCTATCTTTCCTCGGCACACTCCGTACCCGTAGATCACGGCACATCTCCAGAAAGTATTAGGTAAACAACTCTTCTTTCCTCGGCACGCCCCGTACCCGTAGATCACGGCGCATCTCTGGAAAGTAAAAGTTGTTCCTAATATTAATCTAATAGGAAAGCATAAATAAAAGCATATGAAAAAGAGCAAATAAAAAACTCATGATGATTTAAATAAAAAGCATAATCTTTATTGCATATAAAGAAATACAATAAAGTTTAGAACAATAAACCCACTCTGTGTCATTACAAAATTTCTTCTCCACTCCTGAGACTGCTAGCCTAGCTGCTCATGGAGTAGTCTCTTTCTCTTCCTCTATGCAAGGCTCTAGAAGAATTTCTAGGATCCCTCTCAAATGGGAGTACAAGAGCCTTTTTATAGGTGTTAGGAGGGAAGAGTTTTACATGGTTTTCAGATGTGGGACTAAAGAAAATACTAAGGACTAAAAGATGGATGGATGAGATGGAAAGATCACAAGCAGATAAAGAAAATACAAATTCTTCTTCTTGAAGTATTTCTAAGTATTATATTTTTTTCTTTTAATTTTCAGATCCATCTGCTATCACGAGCGTCCGTCTGTTCGCCACTGCGTCCGCCAGCACAAACTCCCCGCGAACCCGTCATGCTGTGCGCCCGCAATGCCGCGCGCCCGCAATCTTCTTTCACGGACCCATTAGCTGTTAGGAAACCACTTACGCTGCTCCTTTTTGATTAGAAAATTGCAAAAAGAAACTTTTGTTTCTTTAAAATGATGCTTATATCCTTTTTGGATTCCTTGCATAGTATCTTCATTTTCTATAATACCGTATGCATCCTTCTTTTATTTTAATTTTATTTTAAGTCTAATTTTCTTCAAACTTGAGTCTTTTTAATCTGCAAATCAGACTCTTTGTATCAACGATCATCTTTCCTATAAAACATAAAAGGAAGTATTAAATTTTTAATAAATAAAATAAATAAAATATAATTTTTTATTTTAAATGACTTAAATTAAATGTTTATCACATCCTTCAACTTGAATTTTGCTCATCCTCGAGTAAAATAGATATATCTGTGGGGATATTCAGTGTAGGGGTAAAATGATAATTTTAAAACTTTTTTAAAATTATGATTTTATAGTGAAAAAATATTAATTAATCTAATTAATTAACATAAATTTATCCTACACTAGGATCTAAATATGATATATAGCATGCATTCATTTAAATTTGAAATTCAAATTTGAATAGTAAACACTTTACTGTAATGTGTTCAGAACACAATACCTTTATGCGGGTAGTAGATCACCACAATCTGATCATCGTTGGGAGAGTTTGATCATCATGATACAGCCATATAGTATGTCTGACCTCTGCGGATCATCCACATGAAGCTCCCGATCTGATCGACTCCTCACGAGTGCTAGCTCGTTGTAGAGCCCTTTTGACGGTCGATGCTGATCGAACTCCTTCAATCGATGTCTGTCGATTCTTTGGATGCTCTGGATCATCAACAGACATGCTTAAGAGGATGTTGAAGATCTTTCTGTGATTTTGTGAGCTCACGACACTCGTAGCTCACTTTTTCACTTCCCGAACCCCAGGCTAAAACTCTAGGGAACTCACCGGAAACCTTGCATCCACTTTTCTTTCTTTTCTTTCTTTTTCTCTTGGAAGGATATGGACTTCCTTCTCATGCACAAGACTTCTCATGCCCTAGAATTTTTCTCCAAAAAATCTTCTTCTTACATGCCCCACTCTTCTCCTCCTTTTATAACAACGTCAAACGTCTTATCCAAAAGAAAGGATAAAGATGAGTAATTACACATTTGAATTTAAATCAAATTTGAATTCAAATGGACACCAACTCATCCCTTATCCACTAAAGGTGTGAGGCGTGGCTTAAATTGTGCATGGAGTGATTTCATGAGAAACCTTTTCTCATGTAATAAATGGGGCGTAAAAAAAGGGATAAGGCGCAATAATTGATTGTCCATTCAAATTCAAACTTTATTTTGAATTTGAATGGCCAACCAATCATCCTTATCCATTCATTTGGCACATTAAAGTGGGGTGTGAAGAGGGCTTGGCATGAGGAAAAAATTCATGAGAAGTTCCTTCTCATGAATTCAAATGGGTGCAATGGAAGTGAGGTGGCGCATGGAGATTGGGTCAAGGTGGTTTAATTATTTAAACCAACCTAATTGAACCAAATAAGTTAGGTCCAATTAGACTAATTTTAACCCAACTAAATTAGGATTAATTAGGCTCAATAAAATTCTAATCAAATCAAGAATTGATTAAGCCCAACCCCTGATCAAATCAGGGACCAAACCATCTCGACGATTAGGTCAACTCTTAACCTAATCGGATCAAACCCAACTGAATCCAATTCAATTGGACTTGATCCAAAAATAATTACTCAATCAAATTGAGTTAATTAGTGATCAAATCACTAATTAAACCTCTCATAAATATTGAATCCAAATCCGATGGGCAATCAGGCATCAAAATTCATCGATATGTAACCCTGATCGAAAAGTCCCAACCAATGGGACTCTTGACCCCGGTACCCATAATGTGTTGAACTCGTGATCAGAAAATCCTGATTCTTGATCACTGAGTCTCAAACATGTAGGATTCTACATCAGCCATTAGATCAGATAGGAACCTCTAATGTGTGTGACCCCACAGGTTCGAATCTTAGCCGAAAGCACAGGAACCAATTCCTGTACTAATCGAAGTGACCATCTAGTAATAGTACTCGACGTTCGGATAGGTCGAAGAGTCACAATCGCAACACTCAGAACCTACATGAATATGGTTACTATATAATTCATCCTTTTGATCCCTGTGTTTAGGATGACTCAGGGTGAAACTGTCAACCCTGATTAGATCATCCGAATCGTGCTCAACTCAAACAGTCCTGTGGCTCCTCACAAGGACTACCCTGGTCAAGGTTTTGCTAAATTGAAACACGACTATACACAGCTCCTAAACTGGAGTGGTCAATCCCATCTTGACACACACACTGACAAGTCAAGTACTTGACTACACCCAGCAGCCTTCCGTCGCTGAATTAAAAATTCAGGTAGTCCAGTGCCTAAGTGCAGTGAATTGCTTGCAAGTCACCGTGGCGGTCTCAGATTGGAGGGATATTTATACCCATATTCCGTCGGAGCAAATCTTGACAGCAGAAATAGCTCCAAAGTCGGTCACGTTCAGTGCAGATGTACCCTTACATCTCACCTGTATGCCATACCAGTGTCTTCACACTCTTTGGTTAAGAGGACAACCAACCTATATAGCACACAACGACCTATGCTTGATAAACGTTGTCGTCCTTGGTAACAACGTATCATTTGGTCGCAAACAGATTTAAGGACTAAACGATAAATCCTCCTTTGTTGAGTCTAAATAGTCCTAAGGACTTCACCACAACATAGGAGTTCATTAGAAGATGAAATATTTTGTGATGAAAAATGCCAAAATAATTTTTATTAATTCATAATTCATGTACAAATGAGCACAACTGTCAACAGGCTGACGATTGGCTTTGGGATACTATTCCCAACAATCTCCCACTTGGCCTAAAGCCAATCGGTGCAGTATCTAATACCCATTTTCGACTTGTAGTTGTTGAACTCCTTCACCGCAATGGCTTTGGTGAATGGGTCAGCCCGATTCTCCTTCCCGTCGATCTTCTGAAGATCGACGTCACCTCGATCCATAATTTTTCGGATGAGATGGTAGCGGCACAGAATATGCTTCATCCGCTGGTGTGCCTTTGGTTCCTTCGCCTGAGTAATGGCTCCAGAGCTGTCACAGTAGAGCAGAACTGGACCAACAAGGGAGGGTGGTACTCTAAGCTCGATGATGAATTTCCTCAGCCATACCGCTTCTTTGGTAGCATCTGATGCAGCGACATACTCCACCTCACAAACTGAATCAGCCACTGTGTGCTGCTTGGAACTTTTCCAGCAGATAGCCCCACCATTAAGGATAAAAATAAATTTTGACACACTTTTGCTGTCATCGTGATCAGACTGGAAATTAGAGTCTATAAACCCTATAAGTCTCAAGTCCGATTCACCATAAACAAGCCACTGGTCTTTAGTATTTCTCAAATACTTCAGGATGATTTTAACAACCTTCTAGTGATTCTCTCCTGGATTAGATTGCTATCTACTCACTACCCCTAATGAGTATGCCACATCTGATCGTATACATGTCATGGCGTACATGATAGATCCCACTGTTGAAGCATATGGAATCTTACCCATATGCTCTCTCTCTTGAGGTATTGTCGGACAATCTCTCTTCGAGAGAGAAATTCTATGGCCTATCGGAAGATAGCATTTCTTGAAATTCTCCATGCTGAACCTCTTCAGCATAGTATCAATGTACGTGGACTGAGATAAACCAAGCAACTTTTTAGATCTATCCCTGTAGATCCTCATCCCTAGGATGTAGGAAGCTTCTCCCAGATCCTTCATGGAGAACTGTGACGACAGCTAAATCTTTATTTTCTGTAATGCAGGGACATCATTCTCAATTAAGAGAATGTCATCCACATACAATACAAGAAATACTACTACTGGATCATTAACCCACTTATAAATGCAGGGCTCTTCTCCATTCTTAATGAAGCCATACGTCTTGATCGTCTTATCAAAATGTATGTTCTAACTCCGTGATGCCTGCTTAAGTCCATAAAGAGACCTCTATAGCCTGCACACTTTAGACTCATCTGTGGATGTGAATCCTTCAGGTTGTATCATATTCACCTCTTCATCCAGCTCTCCATTTAGGAAAGCTATCTTCACATCCATCTGCTAGATTTTATAGTCCAGATGGGCAGCTATCGCAAGCATAATCCGAATGGATTTGAGCATTGCCACAGGAGAAAATGTCTCGTCATAGTCTATACCATAAAGTTGATGATATCCCTTGGCAACCAGACGGGCTTTATAGGTTTTCACCTTTCCGTCTGCGCCCTTCTTCCTCTTGAAGACCCACTTACACCCTATGGGTTTTACTCCTTCGGATGGGTCAACCAATGTCCACACATCGTTGACCTTCATAGACTCCATTTCGGATTTCATGGCCTCTAGCCATTTCTCAGAGTCGGATCTCTACATTGCATCCATGTAGGTGATCAGATCCTCATCATTTTCATCAAGTTCGATAGGATCGTCATCCCGGATCAAGAAACCATAGTATCTATCCGGTTGACGTGGTACTCTACCAAATCGCCTTAAGGGTACTTGAACAATGGGCTCCAGATCTGATCTAACCAAATCTGGTTCAAGTTCAGCAACTTGTGTCGATTTTTCCATCTGCCGAACTTCGTCAAGTTCGACCTTAGAGGCAACAGTCCCTTCACCAAGGAACTCTTTTTCCAAAAAGATTGCCTTAAGGCTGACAAATACTTTTTGCTCATCAGCTAGGTAGAAGTAATACCCTTTAGTTTCTTTTGGGTACCCTATAAAATTACACTTGTCAGACCTAGGTCTAAGCTTGTCCATATTAAACGTTTAATATAAGCCAGACACCCCCAAACCCTAAGGTGCGAGAGTACTAGCTTACGTCCAATCCATATCTCATATGGCATTTTGGTTACAGATTTACTCGGAACTCTATTTAGAAGGTAACAAGCCGATTCGAGCGCATATCCCCAAAGGGAGATCGACAGACCAGCAAACCCCATCATGGATCAAACCATATCCAACAAGGTCCGATTCTTCCTTTCAGATACACCATTATGTTGTGGTGTTCCAGGAGGAGTCCATTGAGAGAGAATCCCATTCTCTCCAAGATATGTCAGAAAATTATTGAAAAGATATTCACCTCCTCGATCAGATCGAAGAGTTTTAATACACTTCTCAGTTTATTTTTCTACCTCATTTTGGAATAGTTTGAACATTTCAAACGACTCCGATTTATGCTTCATTAAATAGACATACCCATACATCGATAGGTCGTCTGTGAAGGTTATGAAGTAGAAATATCCACCTCTTGCACTTGAGCTCGTAGGTCCACATACATCAGAATGTACCAGACCCAAGAGTTCACTGGCTCGCTCACCTTTTCCAGTAAAAGGTGATTTGGTCATTTTACCAAGAAGACAGGACTCACAGGTTGGAAGTGATTCACAATCACCTACTTCAAGAATTCCTTCTTGAGCCAATCTGTTTATCCTGTTCTTATTGATATGACCTAGCCTATAGTGCCAAAGGTAGACTTCTGACACATTATCTATTTTAGGGCATTTATCGGAGGTTTGAACCACATTAATAGGTTGTGATAGAAAGTAAATTCTATTATTAAGTTGTCCAACAAACATTGTAACACCATTCAAAATGATATTGTAAATATTTCCTTTTATTAAATATTGATAACCGTTCATGGCCAAAAGGCCTACAGAAATAATATTTAATAAAAAGCTTGGACAATAGTGACATTCACTCAGAATTATATTTCGAGAATTGATTACAAGGTTCATGATTCCTAATACTAGAACTGGAACTTTGCTTCCATCTCCAACGTTCAAGAATCTCTCGCCTTCATCAAATCTCCTACTGACCTGCAAATCCTGCATCGAATTGCAAATATGATAAGGGCTTCCAATATCCAATACCCAGGCAGTAGTATCACAAATGGAAAAGTTGCAAGGTGTTATCATATAAGTACCTTGCTTCTTCTTCGCTTGTTCGGGTCCAGGGAGGCAATGTATAGAGGACAGTTCCTCTTCCAGTGCCCTTGCTTCTTGCAAAAGAAGTACTCCGCCTGGCTTTGGTTGGGCTTGCACTTCTTGGTCTGACCCTGTGCAGACGTCCCAGCATGCAGTTGCACCTTCTTATTCTTCTTCTTTTTGTTTTTCTTCTTCCCTTTCTTAAAGGGTCGACGACCAGAAGAAGATCCTCCCACAACATTCACCGACTCCTTATGGAGCTGGTGAACCTTCTCAAAGTTCTGCAGTAACCCCAACAAGCCATGGTAGTTCACTGCAGGCTTTGTCATCCGAAAATGAGTAAGGAAGGGGAGGAAGGACTTGGGCAATGAATTAAGGATCGCATCCATACCGAGCTGCTCGTGTAGGGGAAAGCCCAGTTTACTTAGGCGCTCAATCATTTTGATCATGTACAGTATATGATCAGTGACTGAGGCTCCATCCCTCATCCGAGCATCAAAAATGGCACAACTAGTTTTGTGCCTTTCAACGTCGTCAGGCATGCCAAAGGAGTCGTTCAACATTTGAAGCATCTCCTATGGCTGGACATTCTCGAACCTATGGCTGAACTCATTATTCATTGCCGCCAGCATAATGCATCGAACGATGGTGCGGTCGTTGAGCCACTTCTGATAAGTATCTTGGATCTTCCCTCTAACGTTCGGGGCTGGTTCCTCAGGTGCCGGATCCGTTACTATATAAAGGATCCGCTTATGCTCAAGAACGATTTTTAATTTTTGATACCAGCTATCGAAATTAGGTCCCATGAGCTTGTCATTATCTAATAATGACCGGAGCGATAGGGTAGTGGCCATAACTGCATAAAGAAAAACCAGACCTCTATTAGTACATAAATTATAAATACTAAAGACTTGGACTTTAGTCTAAAGTTTCTCCTAGTATTTTACGAACTGGTAGTCTCAACCTCCAATTCGAGGAATTACTTTAATTCCTTAGTGGGTACTAGAATCCACACAGACTACACACGAGCCCAACTTTGGTTGGTCAAGCCATGTGCATCTATGGGTAGGTTCATAACCAGTTGTTTCTCTAAACAACTTTTAGTAATTGATTTTGTCCCAGAACCTAATCAGTAGGCTTTGGCCTCCACTGAAAAGATCTGGTTAGGTCCAACCATTAACATGATTTGATTTGGTGAATCGGACCAATAAATGATCAGGCCCGACTTTGGCCGGCCAACCTGACCACCATCAGAAAAACTCAAACCAAATTATCATATTATGAATGATAATTCTATTAGTCAATAAGCACTAGGCCTTTGGGCCTCCAATGATTATTAAACTAATGGACTCATTATCACTCACTTAATGGGAGCCTATGACTTAGTTATCAATATAACTTAATCATTTTTAGGGACCTAATAATTTTTGAGAATTTTATTAAAGGATAGATGAGAAGAAAATATCCAGCCAATTTCAATCCTCCCACTGACTTCACCAAGTCAGATTAAAAAAAAACATTTAATTAAAGCTGGCATTAGGAGCACCTAAATCAGTCAAACTGATTTACCTAATGACATGGGTGAGCCCTAATCACCAAGTGATCTAATCAAAATCTAATTCACCAGGTTGGCTAGGTAAGTGAGATCAGTGGTGGGGATAAGCCATTAACTCGTCAGAGATCGAATCACTGTGAGTAGCTCCCGTTTAAAAACCACTGGTCAAACTGCCAAACTTACCTTAGACACCAACAGGTTCATTAGTTTTAATTTGATCAACTTAGTAAATAGGGTTCCACCGCGTAGCCATGAATTAAGTCCATCTTGGTCTAGTTAAAGACATGGACCCATTCAACTACAACTATTGAAGTTGAGTCTAGAGTATCCTTGACCTAATCTAATTCAACTTTTGATTAGATTTGACCAATTACTCTAACTGAGTCCATTTCTTTAAGCTAACCTTAGGTCTAACCCAATTATAGACCTAATCTATCTAACCCATTGACCCACAAGTTTATGCAATTGTCTTAGATCTTAATTCACAATTCTAGACCTACTAGATAATACTTAATTCTTTTAATTAAGTATTTGGGCTGATGGGTCAGGGTTTGGTATTTCAAAAATAATTTTCAAATTTGAAAGGTTTTATTTTCTGTTCACCAAATATGTTGACTCATTTCACAAATAGATCAGCACATTTCATAAATAGCAATCCTATTGCTAATTACATAACAGAAAATAACTCAATCAAAAATAAATCATGAATATACCTTTAGATCTAATCTAACACATTCATGATAAATTTTACAACTGAACCTTTACAATTATTTTCTTTCGCTACTTCATCTGCATGTGATATAATTGCAGCGGCACCCCTACCGCCATAGGAGACCCCATCGAATGGGAGGAGAGGGCCTTTAAACCCTACTTTTTCTCCTATGACCGGACGGCCATGGCAACCAACCCAATTCGATTACTTGCTACTTGGATCGAGTATATCTAAATATATCAATTTCAAAATTTAAATTTCAAATTTCAAATTTTAAATTTTAAATTTTGAATTTTAAATTTCAAACAAATTTTAAATTTCAAATTTCAAAATTTTGAATTTTAAATTTTGAATTTCAAATTTGAAATTTCAACCAAATTTCAAATTTCAAATTCAAATTTTGAATTTCAAAATTTTGAATTTTGAATTTTGAATTCAAATTTTAAAATTAAATTTCAAATTTTGAATTTCAAATTTTTGAATTTTGAATTTCGAACAACTTTCAAAATTCAAATTTTAAATTTTGAATTTTAAATTTTAAATTTAAACTTTTAGATTACAACTTAATCTACGCATACAAATATATATATCATATCTAAGAACCTGCTCTGATACCATTTGTGGGGATATTCAGTGCAGGGGTAAAATGATAATTTTAAAACTTTTTTAAAATTATGATTTTACAGTGAAAAAATATTAATTAATCTAATTAATTAACATAAATTTATCCTACACTAGGATCTAAATATGATATATAGCATGCATTCATTTAAATTTAAATTCAAATTCGAACAGTAAACACTTTACTGTAATGTGTTCAGAACACAATACCTTTGTGCGGGTAGTAGATCACCGCAATCTGATACCGTTGGGAGAGTCTGATCATCATGATGCAGCCACACAATGTGTCTGACCTCTGCGGATCATCCACACGAAGCTCCCGATCTGATCGACTCCTCACAAGTGCTAGCTCGTTGTAGAGCCCTTTTGACGGTCGATGCTGATCGAATTCCTTCGATCGATGTCTGTCGATTCTTTGGATGCTTTGGATTATCAACAAACGTGCTTGAGAGGATGTTGAAGATCTCCCTAAGATTTATGGGCTCACAAAACTCGTAGCTCACTTTCTCACTTCCTGAACCCCAGGCTAAAACTCTAGGGAACTCACCCGAAACCTTGCACCCACTTTTCTTTCTTTTCTTTCTTTTTCTCTTGAAAGGATATGGACTTCCTCTCACGCACAAGACTTCTCACACCCTAGAATTTTTCTTCAAAAATTTTCTTCTATACGCCCCACTCTTCTCCTCCTTTTATAACAACGTCAAACATCTTATTCAAAAGAAAGGATAAAGATGAGTAGTTACACATTTGAATTCAAATCAAATTTGAATTCAAATAGATACCAACTCATCCCTTATCCACTAAAGGCATGAGGCGTGGCTTAAATTGTGCATGGAGTAATTTCATGAGAAACCTTTTCTCATGTAATAAATGGACGTAAAAAAAGGGATAAGGCGCAATAATTGATTGCCCATTCAAATTCAAACTTTATTTTGAATTTGAATGGCCAACCAATCATCCTTATCCATTCATTGGCACATTAAAGTGGGGCATGGAGAGGGCTTGGCGTGAGGAAAAATTCATGAGAAGTTCCTTCTCATGAATTCAAATGGGTGCAATGGGAAGTGAGGTGGCGCATGGAGATTGGGTCAAGGTGGTTTAATTATTTAAACCAACTAATTGAACCAAATAGTTAGGTCCAATAGACTAATTTAAACCCAACTAAATTAGGCTTAATTAGGCTCAATAAAATCCTAATCAAATCAAGAATTGATTAAGTCAACCCCTTATCAAATCAGGGACCAAACCATCTCGACGATTAGGTCAACTCTAACCTAATCAGGTCAAACCCAACTGAATCCAATTCAATTGGACTTGATCCAAAAATAATTACTCAATTCAAATTGAGTTAATTAGTGATCAAATCACTAATTAAACCTCTCATAAATATTGAGCCAAATCCGATGGGCAATCGGGCATCAGAATTCATCGATATGTAACCCTGATCGAAAAGTCCCAACCAGTGGGACTCTTGACCCCGGTACCCATAATGTGTGAACTCATGATC